>NC_141075.1:41405803-41630803 GCF_041138505.1 Cibotium barometz
TGGGCCATTGACTTTGTTGGATTTATTAGTCTAGCTACATGCAATATACAAGCTTGCTATATCATAGCAATTATACAACAAGTGGGTAGGAGCCCAATCTACAAACCACTTGGTGTATAATTGTTGTATCATGGCAATTATACACCAACTGGATAGAAGCCCAATCTACAAGAAAGGTTGATGCAAGATCAACCACACCAAAGAATGTTATCATAAGATTTGGGTGTCCATTAACGAGTGATCGAGGTACACAATTCATCAATGAAGTCATATAGTTCTTACTAAAGGAATTCTTTAACCCACCGAAAATTATTGCCCTCAAGTGAACGACTAAGCTTAGAGTACCAATAAGATTATTTATGCTATCTCTGACCAAAGCTGTTATAGTTATGGATGCAATGACTTGGAATATAATTTTTCAGTAGCTTTATAGGCTTATATGAATGCCTAGAAGGTAGCCATGAACATAACATCTTTTAGCTTTACTTATGGATTAAACATAATGATGCCAATGGTATTCTCAATGCTAGCCTAAGAATTGCAGTCAAGGAAAGTGCCTTTATCGAGTGTCTTTTTGAGCTTCAGGGAAAAGAGAAGAGGTGGAGAGAATCAGGCAAGAGGTGGAGATATTCTGGGAGTGAATCATGGAGAAATCAATGGGATTTGATGCTTGATGTAAACTCTATAAATTGAGGCATAGCCCTAATGAGAATTTGCTGGTTTTTGAGTATCCATGCCTACATTAATCTATTTTCTAATTATCCACTAATTACGTCTTAATCATTTGTTAATCACTTTGTTAATGTGTTGATTCTAGTGTTTGATCCACCATAGCTCATCATTATGCTCAAATTTCAACAAAAAACCCTCATTAAAAAATAGGGTTACCATAGTTACATCATGACTTTGATTCCCTAAGAAATTGGATGAGGGATAGAATGTTAAAGAAAGTTTTAAAGAGAGTCAAAGAAAGCAAGAGTGTTATTGGGAGAAATGAAGAAAGTAGCAATAAGAAGAAAGCGGATGTGTAGGAGCCAAAGAGTTGGAATACTCATTGTTTCAAGAGCACTTATGAATTCAGAAGCAATAAGAAGCATCAACAAGAAGAAAGCAGTTGTGTAGGAGCCAAAGAGTTGGAATACTCCTCATTTCAAGAGCGCTTATTAATTTCACACTTCAAAAATGATAAAGAACAGGAAAAATGTTAAGGAAAGCATAAAATAGAGTTGAAATTTTTTCAAGAGCACTTCACATAGTGCCTTCAAAAACGATAAAGGATAAGAAAAGTGTTAAGGAAATCATAAAATAGAGTTAAAAAAAATAGACTTGAGTTGTTTTAAACATTAAAGAAATCACAAGTGTTAGGAGACATGAGATGGAGCAAATGTCAACAACTAGAGAAGTATACACATAGAACACACCATCAACCCACATTGCACATCTACATCTTTCACTAAGGGCTTAGACACATCTAGCATGCTTAGACACTCACACATACATCACAAAATTTTGGGAAAATCTATGCACAAATCTAGAAATTTTTTGAGGGACATAGGAATGTACAGTCTTACAGTCTAGGTATGTACATACCCATTTTTTGAGGGACATAGGAATGTACATTCTTACAGTCTGGGTATGTACATACCCATAGAAACAACATACATTCTTATAGTCTGGGCATGTACATACCAATCTCTTAGTTGCCCCAAGAGCTTCCACTGTCTCTCTTCGACCTTAGTCTCTCTTTGTTTCCCCCAGAGCTTCCATTGTCCATTTTTTGCAAAGACATTGACATAATGGATCAAGGATTAACATTTGATACCAATGCCTAAGAGGCCCTTACTCAGACATAGAACCTAGATAAGATTGTAAAAGACATAGCTGCTTACAAGGCTAAAGAGCTTGGAAGCCATTGCCTAAGCTCTAATACCATTATAAAAATGAATTTGTGTGCATGCTAATCAATGAGCAAAATAATGCATTAATGTGGATCAAAGTGATACATATGCATTATTAAGCAAAAGACTTAATTCTAATGAGAATGATTGAAGATTGATTAGCACTGATGACCCACAAGCTATTTTAAAGAATAATCCATCACCTTAATTTCATGGAATCGTACCTCTTATATTGGCATAAGGAGCCATGCTTGATTCTCCCAAATCTCTCTAGTTTGACCACTATTCTCTCTAGTTTGACCACTATTCTCTCCCTAGATTGTAGGCATCTGTTAGATTCATGGTGGGTTGTTTTGTACCATCTCCCTACTTACAATGCATGATTGACTCTAAGGTCATTTGGTCTCTTACATCATTGGCTAAAATGGCTCCTCCATTTGATGGTTAATACTTGAACTCCCAACAAACATACTATTATTCAACTTATACGCGTACAAACCAAATCATATGCCAATAAATCGAGCCAAAATGGACACAATTTTTCATCTTTTACATTAGACTGTTCTATTCACACACGTACATGTTGATTTATACACTCAAACAAATTGTATATTGAACATTAAAAAAGTACGCCCAAAAACAATTTTTCATCTTTTAGGTCAAGATTGTTCTATTCATACATGTACATATTGATTTATACACTAGGACAAATTGTATATTGACCATTAAAAGTTATTCCCAAAAAGTACTTGTATCACTAAAAGTTTCCACATACAACATCAATTTTCTTGCACATACAACATTGCTCGCATATATCTTATTTGGCCATGTACACATCTTTTTTGCTTGTGTATTACTTGTTTTTCTTTTTTGCTATATTTTACATGTAGAAGTCCAATTTGGCCATCTAGGGGCTGAAAGATCCCTGCCCCCTCCGTGTAACGAATTCGAGGGTGCTAGGTAGAAGTGGAAGTAGCACTTCTTACACAGGGCAGAGCCTCTCACTCGAGGCCTCGCCCACGGATATCCATACAAGAGACTAATCCCTCGGTTCTTCCAAAACCGAACCCGAAAAAACTTCCCTAGCCCAGAAAGCACGGGCGATTCCTCCAGGATACTTTTATTCTAACGTAGTCAAGAGCCTTAACTAACCAAACTAATCCGACCAAACCTGTAAGTCACATGGTCAGATCAAGGAAGAAACTTGTACTTGGATCATAGAGACCAATGCTTTTTTCCTCATCGAGAGGCACAGTTGTTGATTCTTTTCCATAGAACAAGACTATCCAGGATTTACTTCATCTATCGTACCATAACAGAATTGAGTCTCATTTTAGGGATCCATCAGTCCAGCCTAGCCTAACCCCATTCAGTCCCGTGGGTTAGCCAACCACCCAACCACTGTAGTGATGGGATCCATTTAGGAATTTGGTCAGGTTTTGTCCCACGTACCAGGGAAAAGAGTTCCCAAGCCCCTAGCCGGATCTTCATGCAAACTTCAAGCTAGTCACACCACTTACACACCCAATATGAAGTTGCCTGTTTCGCAAATTCAGCCGTCTTTAAAACAATCTTTTAATGAAACCATAGAATCACTGATCATAATCCTCCAAAATATCCGGTTGAATTACAATTTCCATTCATTTCTTCATCGGTGTACCTATGGCATCATTGGCAACCAGAACGCTCACCACCTATCCACTCAAGGGCCTTTTCAATAGTTCCTAGCTCATAGTACCTGGAAACATATTCACTTATAAAAATCCAGATGGACTCTCCGTTGTTGAAGATCAGCAAGATCAACTAACAGATCCATATAAAAGAGCCATGGACTCATCTGTTTAGGACCGGCAAGGTCAATCAACCAGATCCATGCCCAAATTCAAAAAACAACTCTTACTCCTTGCTCCAATATCTTCCTCGATGCACGCGTGGGTATCTTCGATGACCCAGAGCCCGCACCGTATGATCAGCACCCTCTAGGATCCTTCGCAAGTCACCTAGCGCTTCACTCATAGACTGCTTCCTTGGTCCCTCATTCACCATACCGGAAGCTCACCATTTAAATCGAACCGAGGCTGGTCAAGACCTCGGTCGACCGTGCTACGTGAGATGTCCTCCATTGACTCTCCATGTGAGCTCTTGCAACTTTATCACTTAGGTCTCCACGACCTCATTCACAAGACAGTCTCCCCAACATTCTTGACATAAAACAATTATTTAAAAACAAGTCTATAATGAACTCTCGTCTTTCCACATCAATCCACATTACTTAATCCAAGTCCAATCATATGTATTCGCATCGTCCTTCATCCATTCTCATCCAATCACATCATATTACGTCTCATCACATCTCATCCTTCATCCATTCTCATCCAATCACATCATATTACGTCTCATCACATCTCATCCATTCTCATCTACCCATATCCACATCACATCACATCTCATCTCGTCCATTCACATCTACACCGATCCACATCACGTCACATCACATCCATTCACATCACATCTCATCCATTCACATCACATCTCATCCTTTCACATCTATCCCGAATTCACATCATATCACATTACATCCGTTCACATCACATCTCATCTATTCACATCTATCCCGATTCACATCACATCCACATCACATCTACCCGTTCACATCTATCCCGATTCACATCACATTACATCACATCCACATCACATGTCACCCATTCACATCTATCCCGATCCACATGGCATCTCACATCACATCCACATCACATCTCACCCATTCACATCTATCGCGATTCACATCACATCTCAACCATTCACATCTTTCTCGATTCACATCACATCCACATCACATCTCACCCATTCACATCACATCACATCATATTCATTTCATATCACATCACATTTCATCCCCACATCTCTTTACATCACATTACATCTCATCCACATCCACATCACATTCACATCCACATCTCTTTTCAGCACATCACATCTCATCCACATCCACATCCTCTTACATCACATCACATCTCATCCACATCCACATCACATTCACATCCACATCTCTTTTCAGTACATCACATCACATCTCATTCACATCACATCACATCATATTCATTTCATATCACATCACATTTCATCCCCACATCTCTTTACATCACATTACATCTCATCCAGATCCACATCACATTCACATCCACATCACATCACATTCACATCCACATCTCTTTTCAGTACATCACATCTCATCCACATCCACATCCACATCACATTCACATCCACATCCTCTTACATCACATCACATCTCATCCACATCCACATCTCTTTTCAGCACATCGCATCACATCTCATCCACATCCACATCACTTTCACATCCAGATCCCTTTACATTACATTCCTTTACATACACATCCACATCCGTTTATAACACATTCTTTCACATACACATCCACATCCATTTACTTTACATCTCATCCTTTCACATAACTTCACATCTCATCCACATTTATTTACATCACACTACATCCTATCACAACTTATCACATCCATTTACATCCTATCACATCCCATTCACATCTTATCACATCCATCCATATCCTATCGTATCCCATTTACACCTTATCACATCCGTTCACATCCTATCACATCCCATTTACACCATATCACATCCATTCGCATCTTATTCCCATTTAGTAGCGTTTCTACTTCGATACTGATGATAATGGGACTTTTTCTAAAGTTCTGCCAATTGCTTGGCCTAGATAAAGGTTCTTTTCTCGACGGCTATTTCCCTATTCTTTCTCAATTTCTCAAATGAATTATATTCAATATTCTTCTTTTGAATAAAAGAATTCATGGGATTTACAAAAATCAAATCTACCCATATTTCTCAATAATGCTCAAAATTTCACTTTTGAAAAATATTCATAAATTGAATCATACTAAAAATTTCTCTTTTTTCCATTTAATTTCTTGGATCTCAATTATCATGGGAATTCCTCTTTTTACATTTAATTGATTGAATTCTAAATGTCACGAGAATTCCTCTTTTATCATCAAATAAATTTATCTAAAACTCCTCTTTTCATTAATAAAAATATCCATTAATTCGATTTGCCAAGAATTCCACTTTTACTATTTAAATGATTGAATTCCAAATGTCATGGGAATTCCTCTTTTATCATTTAAATATTTCTCATGCGCAAAATAAAGTTATCTAAATTTTCTCTTTATATTTAAATAAAATATCCATTAATTCCAATATGCTAAGAATTTCACTTTTTCCATTTAAATGATTAAATTCCAATGTCATGGGAATTCTTCTTTTATCATTTAAATATTTCTCATGCATAAAATAAATTTATCTAAATTTTCTCTTTAAATTTGAATAAAATATCCATTAATTCCAATATGATAAGAATTCCACTTTTTCCATTTAAAGGATTGAATTCCAATGTCATGGGAATTCCTCTTTTATCATTTAAATAAAATTACCATAATTTTCTCTTTTTTAATTATTTAAATATACATAAATCCTAAAAATTAGTTTTCCATTGAATGTGATGAAAATCATTCTTTTAGCCTAGGATATTCAATCCTAGAATATGGTAGGAAGTCCTCTTTTCACGTTATGCATAAGAATGAATTATGTATCAATTTCTTAAAATTTTTTCCATAGCTCCACTGTTATTACTGACAATTTTTAATATTTTTGAAAAGAATAAGACTTAGTAATGTAATTATGATAGTATAACTATCTTTTAACCTTAAATCTAATTTATGGATTTATCTCATAATATTACCATAATTTACAAGCATATAAGTATAAAAATCATTTTCTTAACCTCTAGCTTCACAAGCCTAGAGTTTGATTTGTGAATTAAGAATTTCTTCATGAGAAGCATCATTTGAATAGAGAATTGGTCATAGGAATGACCATTCTTTGGGGGAGAGAGAGATAAACATAAAATCATCCTAAATTAAGCATAAATGTAAACTTTTCTTAATTATTCATTATAACTCTTAAAAAAAGCTTGATTTGCATTATAAACACTTAATTAAGAAACTTCTCAAGCTTAAGAGGGGTTGAGAAGTGAAAACATTAAGAATAGTAGAGAAAAACCATAAAATTACGCTTTACCTCTTGTTTTTGCTTACTTCTCTATCATAGAAGAAGCCCCCAACCAATCAATTTGTTTGTGTGTTGAAAGGAAAGCTCCAAGGATGGTTGAAGACAGAGAGAGGCTCCACTCTCTCCAAAAGTAGAGGGTTTTTAAGGGATAATAAAAATATCATTATTTTAGTATAATACTGGCATGGTATAGTTCACAAATTTTTTTACAAAAGACTAAGGATCTATTTATAGGTGAGGGAGGCCTCTAACCAAGTCCACCAACTAGGTTCTAGAATTTTCTAGGTTCAGTTTAGCTGAACCTAGAAAATTTTCTAGGTTCTAGAATTTTCTAGGTTCAGTTTAGCTAAATTTGGACAAGATTTGGACCTAGTTTGGCTCCCTTCTAATTTGGTTTGATCCAGGAGAGAGGAGAGATAAAAATATTACAATTTTATTGAATTAAAAATATTACAATTTTATTGAATTAAAAATATTACAATTTTATTGAATTAAAAACTACACCACATGTGTGAAATAGGTGCCTCCTTGAAGTCTCCCCCCTCCTTACCAAGGTGTCAAAAATGTATCATTATACCAAAATATCTCATTTTTAAAAGTAATATCTCATAGTTTTTAACTAACAAAACCTTGTACTCAGTCAACTCTTCATCTTATGTGGAAATTTACTCATTTTTGGGTATTTTCTTTTATTCATTGGATTTATCTCCTCCCTACACTTGGATTAATCCTACTGGCCCATAGGAACCTTAATTGGACCATAATCCAAAAATTTCTTAAAATCTAGACCCTTAGGCTAAGGTCCTTTATACACATTTTCAATTAATACTAATTGCACATTGGAAAGTTCTTTTTGAATTTTTGTTTTAGGGGAAACCATTTTAGACACTAGGAGGATTTTTATATCCAAAAATATCTCAATTTTGGATTACCTCCCTCTAAACATTTTCTCTTTCCAGGCCAAAACAGGGTAAAACAGGATCTTTGTTCTATTTTAGAGAGGGGAATAATTACAAGATCAGAAGGGGAGGTTCTTACACCTTTACACCTCAAAAGCTGGAAGGAGGAATCTTACATCCTGCCCTACTTAAAAAAAGCGAGATGTCCTCATCTCGCAGCAG
Source organism: Cibotium barometz (assembly GCF_041138505.1). Classification (NCBI taxonomy): domain Eukaryota; kingdom Viridiplantae; phylum Streptophyta; class Polypodiopsida; order Cyatheales; family Cibotiaceae; genus Cibotium; species Cibotium barometz. The sequence goes on from NC_141075.1 coordinate 41,413,939, forward strand.
CTGGAGGACAAACTCTTTCCCTTAAGATCCAATTGAGTCTGGGGTTCCTTATAGTCTGGTCAACCCAATAGAATCCTGGGATAAAGATCTCTTCTACAAGAAGAACACACAAAACTCATTATCAGAGAATAATTTATTCAGAACATATCATTCATATCCTTAACACAATAATGGTCCATCAGACCGGAAATTCCATCTGAACATTCCTCCATGAGAATTTCAGTTATGCAAGTTCTCAATTTGTCATCCCTTAATTTGAGCCACTAGGTCAAATGTTAACAGCAGCAATCTGTCAGCACAATCCACTAATCTCGTAGTGATTTACTGAAGTCATTATCGCCATTCTAGTTATTAACATCATTACTGGTCCCATTCATCTTCATTGTGGTTTTATTCAACTTATCTCCTTTCAACCAGAATTCAGGAATCATCATCTTTCAATCAAAATCCAAATCAACTCATCAATTCTCAACCAGAATTCTAAAATCATATCAACCAGCATTCGAATTATCATCTGGATAGCATTTTTGCTTATAATTTCAAGGTCTTAGAATTACTCATATATACTGCCAGTAAAGAGCTGTAGTTATACCCTCGGTATATATGGGTAGTCACGGTCCTCGGAATTATAAGGTAAATACCATCATATCTAGGCCTCAAGCAAGTCAGGGATTCCATACAATTGCGGTACTTCCATCTGAAGACCCAATTACCAATTTATGAATTTCATTCTGAATATCAATTTATATGAATTTCATCACACAATTTCAATCTTTTACTGGTACTTCATAAATTTTTGACATTTTTGAATTCTCGGTTGTTCCACTTTAGCCAATTCGCTTTGATACCAGCTGAAAGATCCCTGCCCCCTCCGCGCAACGAATTTGGGGGTGCTAGCAGCTGGAGTAGCACTTCTTGTGCAGGATTCTTGTGCAGGACAGAGCCTCTCACTCGGAGCCTTGCCCACCACCCACGGATATCCGGACAAGAGACTAATCCCTCGGTTCTTCCAAAACCGAACCCAGAAAAACTTCCATCACCTAGAAAGCACGGGCAATTCCTCCAGGATATTTTTATTCTAACGTAGTCAAGAGCCTTAACTAACCAAACTGATCTGACCGAACCTGTAAGTCACATGGTCAGATCAAGGAAGAAACTTGCACTTGGATCATAGAGACCAACGCTTTTTTCCTCATCGACAGGCACAACTGTTGATTCTTTTCCATAGAACAAAACTATCTGGGATTTACTCATCTATCGTACCATAACAGAATTGAGTCTCATTTTAGGGATCCATCAGTCCAACCTAACCCCATTCAGTCCCATAGGTTAGCCAACCGCCCAACCACTGTAGTGATGCGATCCATTTAGGAATTTGGTTAGGTTTTGTCCCGGGTACCAGGGAAAAGATTTCCCAGTCCCCCTAGCTAGATCTTCATGCAAACTTCAAGCTAGTCACACCACTTACACACCTAATATGAAATTGCATGTTTCGCAGGTTTAGTTGTCTTTAAAACAATCTTTTAATGAAACCATCGAATCACTGATCATAATCCTCCAAAATATCCAGTTGAATTCCAATTTCCATTCATTTCTTCATCCGTGTACCTATGGCATCATTGGCAAACCAAAATGCTCACTATATGTCAGGGGCCTTTTCAATAGTTCCTAGCTCATAGTATCCGGAAACATATTCACTTATAAAAATCCAGATGGACTCTCCGTTGAAGATCAGCAAGATCAACCAACAGATCCATATAAAAGAGCCATGGACTCATCCGTTGAGGACCAGCAAGGTCAATCAACCAGATCCATGCCCGAATTCAGAAAACAACTCTTACTCCTTGTTCCAATATCTTGCTCGACGCACGCGTGGGTATCTTCGGTGACCCAGAGCCCAAGCACCGTATGGTCAGCACCCTCTAGGATCCTTCGCAGGTCACCTAGCGCTTCACTCATAGGCTGCTTCCTTGGTCCCTCATCCACCGTACCGGAAGCTCACCATTTAAATCGAATCGAGACTTGGTCAAGACCTCAACCGACCGTGCTACGCGAGATGTCCTCCATTGACTCTCCGTCAGTTGTTGCAACTTTATCACTTAGGTCTCCACAACCTCATTCACAAGACGGTCAAAATGCTTCCCCAACATTCTTGACATAAAATAGTCATTTAAAAACAGGTCATAAATACAGTTTTTATAACGAACTCTCATCTTTCCACATTGTTCCACATCAATCCACATTACTTAATGCAAGTCCAATCATATGTATTCCCATCGTCCTTCATCCAATCACATCATATTACGTCTCATCACCTCTATCCTTATCACATCTCATCCATTCTCATCTACCCATATCCACATCACATCACATCACATCCATTCACATCTCATCAAATCCATTCACATTACATCTCATACATTCACATCTACCCCGATCCACATCACATCACATCACATCCATTCACATTACATCTCATCCATCTATCCCGAATTCACATCCATTCACATTACATCTCATCCATTCACATCTATCCCGAATTCACATCATATCACATTACCTCCATTTTCACATCACATCTAATCTATTCACATCTATCTCGATTCACATCACATCACATCCACATCACATCTATCCTGATTCACATCACATTACATCACATCCACATCACATCTATCCTGATTCACATCACATTACATCACATCCACATCACATCTCACCCATTCACATCTATCCCGATTCACATCACATCCACATCACATCTCACCGATTCACATCACATCCACATCACATTCGTTTCACATCACATCCATATCATCCACATCTCTTTACATCACATTACATCTCATCCACATCTCTTTTCAGCACATCACATCTCATCCACATCCACATCACATTCACATCCACATCCTCTTACATCACATCACATCTCATCCACACCCACATCACATTCACATCCACATCCACTTACATCACATCACATCTCATCCACATCCACATCACATCCACATCCACATCTCTTTTCAACACATTACATCTCATCCACATCCACATCACTTTCACATCTACATCCCTTTACATTACATTCCTTCACATACACATCCACATTTGTTTACATCACATTCTTTCACATACACATTCACATCCATTTACTTTACATCTCATCCTTTCACATAACTTCACATCTCATCCACATTCATTTACATCACACTACATCCTATCACATTCCATTCACATCTTATCACATCCATTTACATCCTATCACATCCCATTCATATCTTATCACATCCATCCACATCCTATCATATCCCATTTACACCTTATCACATCCGTTCACATCCTATCGCATCCCATTTACATCTTTCGCATCTTATTCCCATTTAGTAGCGTTTCTACTTCGATTCCGATAATGAGACTTTTTCTAAAGTTTTGCCAATTGCTTGGCCTAGATAAAGGTTCTTTTCTCGACGGCTATTTTCGTATTCTTTCTCAATTTCTCAAATGAATTATATTCAATATTCTTCTTTTGAATAAAAGAATTCATGAAATTTACAAAAATCAATTCTACCCATATTTCTCAATAATGCTCAAAATTCCACTTTTGATAAATATTCATAAATTGAATCATACTAAAAATTTCTCTTTTTTCCATTTAATTTCTTGGATCTCAATTATCATGGGAATTCCTCTTTTTACATTTAATTGATTGAATTCTAAATGTCATGGGAATTCCTCTTTTATCATCAAATAAATTTATCTAAAATTTCTCTTTTATTTAATAAAAATATCCATTAATTCAATATGCCAAGAATTCCACTTTTACTATTTAAATGATTGAATTCCAAATGTCATGGGAATTCCTCTTTTATCATTTGAATATTTCTCATGCATAAAATAAATTTATCTAAATTTTCTCTTTAAATTTAAATAAAATATCCATTAATTTCAATATGCTAAGAACTCCATTTTTACCATTTAAATGATTGAGTTCCAATGTCATGGGAATTCCTCTTTTATCATTTAAATATTTCTCATGCATAAAATAAATTTATCTAAACTTTCTCTTTAAATTTAAATAAAATATCCATTAATTCCAATATGCTAAGAATTTCACTTTTTCCATATAAATGATTGAATTCCAATGTCATGGTAATTTCTATTTTATTATTTAAATAAAATTACCATAATTTTCTCTTTTCTTAATTATTTAATTATACATAAATCTTAAAAATTAGTTTTCCATTGAATGTGATGAAAATCATTCCTTTAGCCTAGGATATTCAATCCCAAAATATGGTAGGAAGTTCTCTTTTCACGTTATGCATAAGAATGAATTATGTATCAATTTTTAAAAATTTTGCCATAGCTTCGCTGCTATTACTGATAATTTTTAATATTTTTGAAAAGAATAAGACTTAGTAATGTAATTATGATAGTATAACTATCTTTTAACCTTAGATCCAATTTATGGATTTATCTCATAATATTACCATAATTTACAAGCATATAAGTATAAAAACCATTTTCTTAACCTCTAGCTTCACAAGCCTAAAGTTTGATTTGTGAATTAAGAATAAGCATCAATTGAATAGAGAATTGGTTATAGGAATGACCATTCTTTGGGGGAGAGAGAGATAAACATAAAAGTATTTGAAATTAAGCATAAATGTAAACTTTTCTTAATTATTCATTATAACTCTTAAAAAAAGCTTGATTTGCATTATAAACACTTAATTAAGAAACTTCTCAAGCTTGAGAGGGATTGAGAAGTGAAAACATTAAGAATAGTAGAGAAAAACCATAAAATTACACTTTACCCCCCAACCAATCAATTGGTTTGCGTGTTGAAAGGAAAGCTCTAAGGATGGTTGAAGAGAGAGAGAGGCTCCACTCTCTCCAAAAGTAGAGGGCTTTTAAGGGATAATAAAAATATCATTATTTTAGTATAATATTGGCATGGTATAGTTCACAGATTTGTTGGTGCCTCCTTGAAGTCTCCCCCCTCCTTACCAAGGTGTCAAAAATGTATCATTATACCCATTAGGAACTCAATGGAGTCTTCTTGGGCCCTTTTATTTGGCAGTTTAAGGGAGTCAAACCTTTTCTCTTAAGAAGAAACGTTTTCTAATTAGAAGCTTCAAAACGGCTACTTTATTCGAATTTGAATTTTGGGGGAAAAATGGAATTTAAAATCTAGCGGATAAAACCATATCATGTAACATATCTACGGAAAGCTCTTGATGCGTAGATCACGGATCTATAATCTCCGCTCAAATCGGAGCTTGTATGTAGAAGTTATGGAGGTCCGAAAATTGTAAAATTGCCCCCTCCCCTTTTTGGGAGAAAAAGTGCACCCTTTGACCACTCTTACACCTCTCTTACAAACCATTGGTTTTTGCTTACATGGCGGGCTCCTATTTGTCAAAAAGTTAAACGTTTCCATAACCTCATGGCAAATTAAAGGGCCCAAAAAGACTCCATTGAGTTCCTAATGCAAAATATCTCATTTTTTAAAGTAATATCTCGTAGTTTTTAACTAATAAACCTTGTACTCAGTCAACTCTTCATCTTATGTGGGCACTTACTCATTTTTGGGTATTTTATTTTATTCATTGGATTTATCTCCTCCCCACACTTGGATTAATCCTATTGGCCCATAGGAATCTTAATTGCTAAAATTTTTTGAAAATCTAGACCCTTAGGCTAAGGTCCTTTATACACATTTTTAATTAATTCCAATTGCACATTGGAAAGTTTTTTTTTAATTTCTATTTCAGAGGAAACCATTTTAGACACGGAGGATTTTTATATCCAAAAATATCTCAATTTTGGATTACCTCTCTCCAAACATTTTCTCTTTCCAGGCCAAAACAGGGTAAAACAGGATCTTTCTTCTATTTCAGAGAGGGGAATGATTACAAGATCAGAAGGAGAGGTTCTTACACCTTTACACCTCAAAAGCTGGGAGGGAGGAATCTTACAGGGGCATCCAAGCTAATCGCCTCTCTCAGGGAGATCTACACTCCTAAATTATTTACACGAAAAGTGAAAATATATGAAATGAGTATTTTATTATACATTATTGCAAGTTTAAGTATGAGCTCTATCACTTCATGACTCCTAGACTAAGGGGTATATATACTTCAAAATTGAGACTCAAGGGAGTCCTCTTGGCCTAAGATAACAAAAAGCTTAAGATTCATCAACAAGTGAGGGATCTCATAGGGATGAAAGCACAAAGATGCAACAAGGATATGTGGTGATCCCTATCATGGAAGACACGGACATACATAATCATTTGTCAAGTAAACAATGTTGCCAAGTAGCCAATGAAAAAGAAGGTTGATGCCATGTAGGTACTTTTATTGCCTCCTCTCGAGCTCACCTAATCCTCCTCCTTACCACTTTTCCAAGGCACTGTTCATGAAAACACTCCCCCATGGCTCCCTCTTACTCCTCTAGCCATGGATACTTCTCTTCCACATACTAGATTCTAGTTTGAAATGAAGATTACAGTGAAATCTTGCTTCAAAAGATAGAGTCAAGCCACTTACATCAAGTGTATGAACTCGTGCTTACATCATTAAATAGCATGGGCTCATGCTCATTTCACCTTCGTTTTTCAATAATTATTTGCTTCCATAGGCTTCCATTGATCACAAACAAACCAACTTGTAACATATGCCCTTACCAAGGCATCACATTGTTGGGAAAAATACAATGTAAAAGGAGTGTTTTGTGTGTGTGGGTATTTATGGTGTGAACCCCCTCTTAATAAGAGGCGAGGACAACTTTAGTATAGCATGGATTCCACTTTATGTACATAGTATTATGCCACGTAAGTGGACACATGTCCTTGTAGCATATTCAGTTGTTGTAAGGCTATCTAATGCCTAGCTTTTATGAAGATTAATATAAGTCATTCAAGATGTGGTCTTTCATGCATCTTTGGTTTAACTAGATTAGGATTATGTCTTTCATGCTTATGTTAAACCCATGTTTACCCCTTGATTAACTCTACATTGGTATCAGAGCCAAGTTAACCCTTCTCTCCATAGCCCAGCCCATGTTCTGTTCTGTTAACGGAGTTCGTTCTGCTCGCCCACTTCATGCTTGTGGTCGGCGGAGCTCCCCATCCTCGATAGACCAACTTCACAAAAGTTCTTCTTTGGTGCTCGCCTACTGCCTCCACTTTAATCTGATGCCACTCCTGGCCAACTTTTATGCTCCGAATGCCTCTAGTCGGCCTGCACTCTCAGTGTAGCTCTGTAGTCTTGTTAGGTGCTTTTGTCCACTAGACCACTGAGTTGCTGTGCAAACATGCTCAGACTTGGGGCCTCTGAGTCATGTCTGGATGTAGAGCCATGAGAATGCTCTGTCAGACCTCCTCTGAACCATGCTCAAACGTGAGCCTCTGAGTTGCCATGGAACCATGTCTAGTGTTGGCATTGCACAGTTTGGAGGCCAACATGGAACTGTTGAGGCTTTCTCTAACATTTCACCTTCGCTCCAAAGGGTGGTTTTTTGGATATTTCAAAGCCTTGTGTGTGAACAAGCGCTTATGCCTGGTTATCCTAGCTTGTGTGTGAATAATCCTGTATGGGCTTTCTAGTTTATTTGGGTTTTATCTTCTAGTATGTCTACTTTGTACCACACACATTACATTGAAACATTCAGTTCATTTCCCTCTTTGTTGAGAAGCAAGTCATCCACTTTTGCTTCATCCTCACCACTCTTCTATGAAGATTCAGATTTAGGGAGGGCTTCGTTCATGGTCTTACCTCGTTGGTGCATAGGAGGATCTTGTTGAAGACCATTCTAGTTCCATGTGGCTTGGCATTTCAGACACTTCATCACTCTACATATGAGTTCTAGTTTGGGCCCATATAGGTTATATACAGCTCATGACACCTTTCTTTATATACATAGTATTATGCCACATAAGTGGACACATGTCCTTGCAGCATTAATTTGCTATTCAGTTGTAAGGCTATTTAATGCCTAGCTTTTATGAAGATTAATATAAGTCATTCAAGATGTAGTCTCTTGTGCATCTTTGGTTTAACTAGATTAGGATTATGTCTTTCATGCTTATGTTAAACCCATGTTTACCCTTTGATTAACTCTACACACATAAGCATAAGCACAAGCCTTGACAATCCCACTTTTTCCTAATTACAACTTCTTCTATGTGCAATGTAAAGCTTGATGAAGGAAGCTCATAAAATGATTTGGAAGCATGAATAGAGTCATTGCAAGGTAGAGATGAGGAAAGCGAATAAAGGCAAACCCTAATTTTTGAGATTTTTACCCTAAACATTGTTCTTACCAAGAAACCCTACTTTTGTCAACCAAATCTAGTAATAGTAATCTCAATAGCAAGAGGGAAGCAAGGAGAAGAGGATTATGGCTTTATTGGAAACCCTATGGCTTCAGTTTTTGGAAAAGATTGTTGGAAACCCTAATTTTGGAGGACGACCATAAACCCTAATTTCTGGAGCATTGAAGGCATGAATGGGTAGAGGGAAGTGGGAGGAGCATGATTATCCCAGAGGATTCAGGTAATTGTGAAAATATTCAAGCTTTTTTTTTTGCCATGGGTGAAATTATCAAGAAAAGGCTAAAAATCTCACCACCACAACAAGATCTCCATCATGGAGAGAAACCTTCTGCTAAAGCATCACTCAGGACATGATCTTCTTGTTATCATCTCAGTTATGTGCGCTGCTGCGATTTCATAGGCGACCATGCCTCAGTGAAAAATGGCTTCAAATACAGCTGCTTCAACCATCGCCAACAAGCTGTTGCTGTCTCATAGGCGACCATGTCTCTGTGAAAAAGAGCTTCAAACAGCTGTAATACAACTATTCAACAGACTGCCGCCATCGCCAAGAAGATTGAATCAAGCTTTAGGTGGGAAAAAAGCACCCTTCAATGTCCTCCCCTTCGCATGACCATAATGATGCAGATTTGAAGTTTGGATGAAGAAAGGAATTTTCAGCAGGAAAAGGTTTGAGTTCCTCTACTCTAGCTCTCGACTCCCACAACTGTTGTTGCAGAGCAATTTGGAGAAGACGACCCCCACGTCAAGCCAGCGGATGATACAGCAACTGAATCAGGTAATCTCTGTCACATGGTTCCCCAAATCTGTCTTCCCATAGAATTGGTGGATAAGCAGGAACGAGATTACTCAGCTAGGTGTCTGGTGGGACTGCTATTTGGCCCCAGGCCTTCTGTAGAATTTATGCCTGGCATGTACTTATTATATGGAGCAGCATATACGCCATGCACAAACATCATTATGGGATGCATTACTGAGAGACATCATGCTAAGAGACATCATGCATTACTGAGAGACATCATGCTAAGAGGCAAACCCAACATGATACTTTCCAAGAGGATCATTGCAAATTTCTTCAATCGTCATGCATCCTCAAGATCAAACTAAGACAAAAACCCAACACGATACTTCCTAGAGGGTCATCACAAATTTCTTCAATCTTCATGCATCCTCCACATCAAAGCCCACCTCTCTCACACTAGCAGTGTGGTCCTCGGCCCTAGAGGGGCCCTTTGTGATAGAGCTCAATTTATTTTGCGGGGGCCAAACATCCTCAACCCAGAGCATCACAAGCCTCCACTAGAAAGATGTAGATCCAAGAGGTTATTCAAATCCATCATTATTAGTAGTTGATCATGGCTAGCTCCTGTAGAGGGTCACATGCTGCCATCACATCTGTATACACTAGTGATATTCCTTTTCTCATTTACTTTTTCCATGGCTCAGTGCATCCATGGTATCATTCTACCACTTATGGTGTCATAGACCCTTGAGATCTTTATTACTCTCTCTCTCTCTCTCTCTCTCTCTCACACACACACACACACACATGGAATTCACAAGCATTTTGTGCTTTGATATTTTGTTGCATAAATCTAATAAAATTATAACTAATGTCTATGCATGTTGATGATGTGTCATGCCAATCTATATTTAATTTTGGAATTTTCACATTCATACATTTGAATAGGAGTTGCACTGCACATGTATTGCCATATTGATAACTATGTTTTCAACATAAATTCATTCTTTCATCATATGCAGTTGCTTAGTCAGTGGCCCACAATCAAATGAATGATACTAATAGTGGCTAATATTGGCATTATTGCCTCTTACAAGTGTAGGGGTTCAACCCCACAATTTGTTGGGTATAGTGGGAAGTAATCTAACCATGTTGGCATATTGGCTTATCACCTTTTACATCAATGAAACACATGGATGAACGAGGGAGGAACCAATGTCGTTTTATTTGATTAAAAAATGTGAGCATAGCTTTTGTTAAAATGAAAACATTAGTAAGCTATTATTACATTATTAAGTAATATTTAGTAAAAATAACAACACATTAGAACTGAAAACCCCATTTCTAGATTCCATGGTACTTGCATTGGGAATGTGTTGAGTATGGTCCAACTCATGCTTTGATCCATTTGCAGCTGTGAAACAAAAATCCAATTCTATCTACATTCACAGTTGATCCATTGCATTAGTGAATTTGAGTCCGAGGGAAAGGTACACAATCTTTGAAAGAATTAATTCATGAGTAGGATTCTCAAAATACTCTACTTGAAAGATTTTTGTGAAATTTTAGTGTACATATAGAAACCAAAACTATGCTCATATTTAACAATGTTAATTTTCCTTTAAAATCAAATCTATTTTATCATAGCTAATCCTTGACTTCTATACCTTAGATCCCCATCATGCTAAACAACTACGACATTAGAATAATGACAACATGCTATAGAACTAGGTCAGTACAAGGAGCGTTGTCTCATCAAATTTTCTTCACGACGCGAGTGTTAATGTTCATAAATCTGTTTACTCTATTTGATTCTATATTCATCACCCTTGTAGAAGATCTATTATGCAATGGTCTGGTGCTACAATTCTAAGTAGAGATAAGTGTAATATTATTGGGTTAAAAAAATGGATTAAGTCTTCAAGTAGATCCATCTATAAATTCTTATTCAAATAATAATGCAGTGTAAAGGCATGCATGTTTTCAAATGCAAATGTTCATTACCTTATCTTGTGGCCTGGCAAAAAACTTAAAAGAGGCATTACACACACACACACATGCATGCATGCATGCACACACACACACGAGAGAGAGAGAGAGAGAGAGAGAGAGAGAGAGAGAGTTAGCATTTGCTTGGAGGGGCTAAATTTTCTCGAGACAAAAAATGGTATATAATGACTAGTACAACGATGGGAGATGCCCAAAAGCACCACTCCCAAGCATGGTTTCTTTTTGACTAACATTATGCCATTTTTGGGCATTTTAGCTATTAAATACAACCACTTATTTTGAGTGGCCATCCAAACATAAAAGTAAATTGTGCATTTTGACTTAATAATTCTTCATGCTGCATTATTTTATGGTCCTTCCTATAAGGTATGTGTGGTCAAATGCATATCCATGCTAGTGTGTGCGCCATATACGTGTGTGAAAGAAGAGAGAGAGAGAGAGGGGAGATAATCGGAACTGAGAGAAAAACCTTAACTACGGTAGATAATTACTTTCCAGGCGGTTTTGAGCATAAGGGGTTGTAGCTCAAATGGTAGAGCGATCGCTTCGCATGCGAGAGGTAGCGTGATCGATGCCCGTCAACTCCATATATTATTTCCTAGACTTCACTTTTCTACAATTTTCATGTTACTTATTACCCATAGTGTCGTCTTCTCCTTGCTTAATTAAAGATTTAAAAAATCCATAAAGCTTTTGAATTTTAGTATATTGAGAAGAAACTCTATATATTTCCTATGAAAAGAAAAAGTATATTTACAAAGTATTCTTAGAAAAAAGGAGTCTTTATTACTCGAAGAAAAGTATTCCTAGAAAAAGGGAGTCTTTATTACTCTAGAAGAAAAGTTTGCCCCCTCCTTAACTTTGACATCATAAAAATATCATTGTTGGACCTATAGAGGGCCTAGGTCATTCCATAGTTTGAAATAAAATGATTTTAAAAAAGTATACTTTGAACCTCTATCAAAAGAGTGGTTCACATTAATTTATATTGCACTAAGTTTTACTCTTACCTCTCCTTCCAAAGGCAACCCATTGTCCATCCAAGAATGGACATTTGGGAGCCCTTTTTTAACCTATCTACCTTATCCTCAATGGAAAGCATACCAAATACATCATTGCCTACTACCACTTCAGCCTACAAATAACTAACCTCTGACACAAAAGCAAATATTCTAATTTATTATATAGGTATTATCAATTCCCATTAAATGCAATTGATATGGTTGTACCAATAGATCACTGATGACAATATAAACCTGCAAAGTGTATGAAAAATTACAAAGTGTAGAGTATAGAAATGGTACTTAGCCGCAGGAATGCAAAAATCGATGGTAATGTTAACAATGCTATTGAAGTTGTACAAGATGGGCTCGATGAAGATGCAATGTCAAAGATGACGAGATCACTGTCTGTACACTAAATGTTGTTGCTACTATGTAGAGAACCCAAAATCAAACAAAATAGTTTGAGCTAGTAGTTGTTTTAATATGCTTGTGAAAACCTTACAACATGCAAACGAGCCTCGAAACGCTTCGAAATGCATAAAATTTTTACACACTATATAGTATACCTTCTGCATCTAAGAGGATATCTCAATCTAAGATAATCAAAAGAGCAACTCGAGGAGAAGATAATAAGGGGGTGAGAGCCAAGAGACCTTGCCCTGATACCAATTACTGGAGTAAAAATCAAAGTAGCAACACACACATAGATGCAAAAATCAAGAAGAGATAGATGGAAGGATAACACTCAAAGTAGATTGATGATAATAAATGACGCACAAGTGAAGTGATAGTGCATACATATGCTCTAGGGAAAAAAAACCTCCTAAAGAGAGAAAAAGTGCCTAGACCATTATTAGGCTACGTCCACACATCACTACCATATAAATGGCTACATTCTATACCATTGATGAGCCTTCCCATAAGGGAAATGAATGAATCTTTATTATTAGGTTTTCATGGGACCACATGTTTCATAGGTTACCTTAAAGATTTCTATATGTTAAGGTCTCCATTACCTATAAATCTTTGTATATTCAACTTTTCTACATGATGTGGCTTCATATATGTTGGCCTTGGTGCGTAAAGTTGTGTTCAATTCCCTAGCCACCCCCCTTCCTATTTATTTTGGGTGTTTACTTGTTTTTTGCATCTAAAAAACATGCTAAAAATCATAAATAACGTACTTGCACATGTATGTGTCAATGCACTTCTACACAATATTACACGTATGATTCTATCAGTACACAAATAACTTGTAGATGTTTACGTTGTAAGCATACAATTCTAGTAACACACGGACAACTTTAAATCTTACGTCATCTATAATGGATTATATATGATCATCCATAATTGAATCAAATTTTGACGTGGTAAATTGTACGGGAAGATTTTGAAACCTTGAAAACTATATTCATGATTGGCTTAACTTGAAGTGAAGCAAACCTTGGAAACTAGATTCATGATTTGTTGAAGAAAAATGGACTGCAACTACACAACTAAGCAAGATCAACCAAAATGAAGGAGAGTGTATGCATGAATTTGTAGTAGCTCACATTTGAAATAATGAATTACAAACTCTAGAAATGGCTAGTTTGTCGACTAGTCATTAAACTAGATGATAACATGAAAGATAAGGCTGAGAAGGATTTAGTAAGGAATACTCCTCTCAGTTGTCTCTCAAGAAACCCAAGCTACTAATCTAGATATCCCAAAGAGCCATCAATTACTCAAATATATGTAGATTAGTGTAGCATTATTGGAATGGTTATGGAACCCAAGCTAAAGATGAAGGAATCTCAAGATATCATGGGGTACATACAGTTGTATCCTGAAAGAGATTAAGTGTGGTGTGCTATATACCACAAAAACCACATGAGTATGGAGTGTTCACACTTGTCAAGGCAAGACTAGCACTTTAATGTGCACATTATGTGATGTGTGATTATGATTTCAAAATCAATGCCATCATCATTGTGTTACAATGCTCTACCTTATCAACCATGACCCCCAATTGCATTACCAACTCCTCGAAGACCCTCACTTGCATTACCTGTTGAAATTAGAGCAATGTGATGAGCTATGGTGGATCAAATACTAGAACCAACATCATTAACAAAGTGATTAGTAAATAATTAAGATATAATTAGTGAGTAATTAGTGAGTAATTATCAAATAATTAAGATGTAATTAGTGAGTAATTAGTGAGTAATTAGCAAATAGCTTAATGTAGGCATGGATAATAAAAAACCAACAAATTCTCATTAGGCTAATGCCTCAATTTATAGAGTTTACATCCAAGCATCTAATCCCACTGATTTCTCCTTGATTCACTCCACCTCTTTTGCTTGATTCTCTCCACCTCTTCACTTTTCCCAGAATATCTCCACACTTCCTACATCTTCTCATGCTATCCTTTATTCTCTCCCAGTAGATTCTTCTCACCTTTTCACAGGTTCTTTCACATTTACACATTCTCTTTTACAGCCTCTTACCAAGGGCTTGTTCGCGCACACACCCTATTCACTTGTATATTTCAGCATTACCAACTCCTCGAAGAACCCCACTTGCATTACTAACTCCTCAAAGACCCCAACTTGCATTACCAGCTCCTTGAAGAACCCCACTTGTATTACCATCTCCCGACCATGATTGTTCTAACTCATTATCATTTGATGGTCATCTAATGGTGTAATAAAAACCCAAAGGATAGTATAGGACATCTGAGGTACCCTTATATCCACCTTCTTAATGCCTCAACATCTAGCATTAAGAGCACTTATACCAATTGATAAAGGAACCAAAAAATAACATGGGGAATAAGTTGAATGATGTATCACATGAACGAAGCCCCTAGTAACTATTTAGACCTTACTATTCAGAATATAAGGGAATCCTAGTTTTCCAAGTAGTATGGCCAAACAACAACTTTGTGTAGTAGCACACAAGACACCACTATGGTGCTATAATTATCAAGGGCCTCACATGTGCCTAGTGTGAAGAATGTATTACCAATCCAAGCTATGGCTCTACTGATTCCTACATGCAACAAATTTTTGGGTTTGTTTTGAGTATTAGTGCTTTCCCTTTTTCTAGAAGCCTCTTTCTTTAGTGTCTTGTCTTGAGTCATAGTTCTTTCCATTTTGCTTGAAGCCTCTTTTTTTAGTGTCTTGGTTAGTAGTGCTTTTTTCTTGAAGCATTTTTTTTAGTGTCTTTAGTAGTAGTGCTTTCCCTTTAGAAGTAATCATAGGGACTAGATTGAGACCTTGGAAATGGAAATGAATGGAGCTTGTACAAGAGAAGTAAGCATAGGGACTAGATTGAGGAGGAAGTGAAAGGATTAAATGGTAGGAGCATAAGTTTCTAAGAGTCATGGTCTAACAGAAAATCTTTGTGAGAAATTCTAAGATGGATTAAGAATGGGATTAGCAAGGATATATAGGATCCCATTTGAGGATATTTTAATAGAGAAATTATCAAATATGGAAGAATAATGCCAAATGAAACTCTATTTCAACCAAAGCCCATTTCTTTAAAGTATGGGTGCAAGAAAGGATTATGAAATTTTGGCAACTAAAAGAGTGACAACCAAAGCCCATTTCTTTAAAATATGAGTGGAAGAAGGTATGTTGATTGGTAACAACACATCATAAGTATAGATAGCATTAACAATCATGCCAATTTGTAAACTTTTTGACAATAATATTTAAAAAAATTGGAGACTTAAATAAACTTCATATCACTCATTCCACATTTGGTAGTAAATTATATGTGGACAAATTTCATCTAGTATTGCATACAATTCACTCCCTAAGTAGGGTACATATAGAAATAACATAGCTTATAAAGAATGCTCAAGGCTTCATACAAGCACTGACCTTTTTATGATCACTTATCTTGCTTTGCCAAATAACTGTGCAAAGAAAAATAAGCGACTTTTACAGAAGAAGAAGAAAAAACATTAAGTGCAATTATCAACCAAAATTTACAGTGCACCTTTCTTGAATATACAAAGAGAAATTTTTAACAATACCAATACTAGGTTTAAGTATTTAAACCGTGTGGAAGAAACTAGCTCAGAATTAATACAAAAAAAGCAAAATAACTCTCCACTATCAAAAAAAGATAAGAATGCAAAATAACTCTCCACTATCAAAACAAGAAATCTCAGTGCAGAGCGATGCTACGCCTCCCTTGTTGTTGCCCAATCGCGCGCTCGAGCGCCGCCACCGCCCTGAGGTGCATGCTACCCGACAGGGCTAGATACAGACCCTATGGTAAGCATGCCGATGTCACTTCGGGGTTAGAGCTAGAGAAAAATTTTAGACACCTTGCCTTGACACCATGGAGAGAATCTGCCACAAACAGATTGCATTGGATTGAATAAGACAACCCCTGCATCATCAGCGATGGTATCTCTTTTTAGGAGCGGAGGGCAAAACATTTGCTTTCCTATGCTAACACCTTGTCCTTTGACCCTGTGGACTCTACTACCATGAAAAGCCTTCAGGGAACAATGGCCACACAGACCTCAGAACTACGAAGGCAAGCCAAAGTGATGAACCACAGTCCCCAACCGTCAAGAAGGTATTCACTGCCAAGTTTTCTCTCTCCATGGATAAAAATCTACCTCGAGCTCAAGAAAGTGGCTAACTGTGGTGCCTATATGTACTTCATGGGATGCATAACCTCCGAGGAATACGGTTTACAAATGCAACGGCTTTTCAAGGCAAAGCTACCCTTTGCCACTTCCACTTTGTGGGTAAGGGTTTCCTCTAGATCTTGGTGGAATCCTCTACTCAGAGAGACATTATCTGTGCTCTATTCCCTAGTTACAACAACGGAAGACTAGTTCATCTCATTCCCTTGTACTTGGCCTTTAATCCGGGTTCTATAAAACAAATGCCTGATATGGATTATCTTCTTGGACCTCCCATACTACCTATGGGCAGAAGTACCCACGATGGTGGCTGGAATTCTTGGCAAGGTCCTATATACTCCTCTGCTCGAGTTTAACAAACGTTGAGGGCCACAACGATGCTGCATACTCTGCGGATAGGTGGAATGATACCCTAGACATCTATGCACATTCAACCATACCGACTAGAATAAAGTAGAAAAGCTTTTCAAAGATTTCCTATGGAGTAACTTTGAGGGGAAGAGTTGGCACGCAGTCACATGGGACAAAGTTTGTGTACCCATGCAAAAAGGGGGGACTAGGGATTACCAGTCTGGCCCTCCCATGCTAAATCCTTCATGCTCAAGTGGTGGCTACAGAGAGAGGATCGAGACAGAACCCGTTAGGGGGTAATAACCACATTTTTTCTACAACAAGCCAAGGGTCTTCTAGGAAAATGGCTAGGCTTGACATGGGGCACTGCTTAGCGACCATAGGTGGTAAATGTCACATCAAAGCATCACCTCTAATTCACGGGCTGATCATTGGGTGGAAGGAAATCCTCTCACAATGCTTGCTTACCAAAGATGGGGCCCTTGGGGAAAGTGTCTGGTGGGTCACTCTGTAATGCAGAAGATGGTAAGCCTCGAGTGATGCTTCAACTATGGTAGGCTCGCAAGCCCCACAAAAGAGGAGTCTATACGTGGAAAGATCTGTGGGATGCTAGAGTTGCCCAATGGCGTGACTGTGATGGGAGGACATCACCCTACAGTTTGATTTGAATCTCGTAGCACTAGCTCTCCTTCAAGTAGGCTGAGGCACTTTCCACCAGTTTGATCCACATAGCAACATCCCTAAAGTTAGCCAATTGGCTAGCAAACTGGCCTTTGACATAGGAAAACCTCTGACTAGGATGAAGGAAATGGACCTGCAAAGTGCAGCAAACCAACTGGGCTGGGAGGCTCTCACAATGTTGGGGCACCAAGACTCGGTGGCAATGTGGACACGTCACACAATTGAGGTGTGGAAGGCTACCCCATGCTTCATGATTATCGTATTTCTCTAGAGGGTACTACAGTAGAAGATGACTACCCACAACAGACTGGCTAAATGGCTGATGTGTCACACCTATGCTGACTTGAACCAACTTTGGCTCATTCTCAATTAGATAGTATTTCATCGGTGTGCCTAGCACTTATCGTTAGGTGTGGAAGCTAGATTACTTCCTTGCTGCTGAGCTCAGAATTCTCACGAATCCCTATAGCTCTAAGATGCTGGATGGTGCCAAGAAAAAGCTTCTCTAATGGTTGGCCTATGGTTGACAGGAGGCGATATTTTCCTTTTTTTGTACACAAATTCTCCATATAATGGAAAGTGAACTTTCTCTCGCAAAAAATAAAAATAAAAATTTCTAACACATTAGAGTATTTGAGCGTACCTCAAAGATACACCTAAGCATATTTGTTTAAATTGTAAACTACTACTACTTTAAAAAGCAACCGCAACAACTAAATAATGCTCCTTCAAAAACTTGCAACAATCTCGAAGCCATCTTTATGCTTGCTAAAACTGCAATAATGCACAAAAAAAAAAATAGGACATAAGCCATTGACACCAAGAAACATTCATGTCAATAGTCGTATAGCAAGTGCTACTGAAGTTAGTGGAAAATGAAAATCATTTAGTGATCCGTATACCTTTTGCACTAATTAGAAAACTAAGCTACGATGGATAATTTTACCATACGAAGTGTGGTAGATGTTATAGGTGATGTCTCATGGGCACAAAGAATACTACCTTGATTCTCAATGAATAACAAACTGTTGCGATTAGAATTAATACTAGCATGCAAATATTAGAATGGAGAGATGCATACATGGGTGGAAATATGACAATAAGAGGTTCAAAAGACACCCATCCCCAAAAAAGGAAAAAGGAGGACCCCATTTTTGTTGATGTAAGTAGCCTCTTCACCACAAGCTTTTTCAAGCCTTTGCTCTATTGTTTGACTTGAAAAAAAGGGTTAGTCAACGTTCCATATTCTCCTTATCTAATTCGGTGTGGAAATAATTTTCATGGAAATACGGGCAAGTGGAGGGGGGGTTTTTTCCCCATAAATTGTGGATGTCAGTGCTAGGAAAAAAAACGCCTCTAGTGTATTTTTCACCATTGAGACTTGAAAAAACATGTTGAGATTTTGGTTTGTCTTGCAATTAATGACTGAGGTATTTCAACAACCATGAGTATACAACCAATTGATATGTAGAAAAACCACCCCTGTCCTTATTGTGACTGGTTAGGAAAATGGCTCTTTTCTAGCACGCATGGATAGTGAGGATAATTCCGGCTTGTTGAGATGATGGCAAGGTTGCAAGCACAAGATGCCCCTAAGATTTGAAGGCTCAGCATACTTGAAGAAAACAATTACTCTTTTAAAAAGAAAAATAGTCTCAAAACAGAAAGGCGTTATTTATAAGGACTTAGAAGGAAATGTAAGGTTACATGAGGTCCCTTCAAATGAGACGAATTGAAAATATTAAACGCAAATTACATAATTTAAACGGCGGAGAGTGTTCTACGGAGGCGACGGACGGTGTGGATGTTGGCGGCGGTCCTGGCACGTGCGGCGGCTGCTGCAGGTGCGATGGTGGGGCGGATGGCAGGGCGAGGCCAGCGTGTGAGCGTGTGCCGATGCAGGCGGCAACGGAAGGAGCCTTCGTGCTTGGTAGGAGAGCACACGCAAACCCTCCTCCGCTCCAATGCCAATGCAGGCATGGATGCACGCATCATCCATGCCATGCCAATGGATGATGAATATGCCAAGGCTCCACACGGATCATATATAGAGTAACCCTTCCTTCTCATGTTGCCAAAGTAATATCCCCCTAATTCTTTTCATCTTTCATTCGCTTATACCCTCATGTACTCATTCACCTCGCTTCATGTACACTTGTTGTGCTCACATCTTCCTTACACTTTCTCGCACATGGGTTACACGCAAAGATATCCCCTGATTCCTTCTCGTTCCCTTCATCACAGGGATTCTCTGGATTTCCACATGTCATATATAGTCCATCTTGCAATTACGAGAAGGTACAATGGTGGGGATGAAATGGAGCTACCACACCATGTGTCGGTTTTAACATGACATGTTCACCATTGCTCTTAGTAGCATATATATCTCCATCTTATGGAGAAACCATGACACCACCCAGAGAACAAAAAAGAGAAGGGGAAAGGAAGGGAAGGGGGGGTGGGGTGGGGCGGCAAGGAGAGGAGGGAGGGAGGGTGTGCTTTGTACAGCAAAGAAAATTTACACCAAGAGGGAGTGATTTGTTTAGAGGATGACATTGAAAGGAATACGTGTCCATTAGTGTTCACTGAACCTTTTTCTCGACAAATCATAAAACTTATGACTTTAAAATTCTACATAACTAAACTTAACATCCTTCAGAACCATTAGTGTTCACAGAACCTTTTTCTCTACAAATCATAAAACTTATGACTTTACAATTCTACATAACTAAACTTAACATCCTTCAGGATGCTAAGATTAAGACCTTCAAGCCAAGCTTCCAACCCACATTCATGGGGTGATGGATTTTCAGAGAAGAGGGTCATACACACACCATGATCCTTAGAAGGCCTTACATAAGAGACATAAGGCTACTTTCGGATTGGGAATTTACGATTGGGAAACCAATCCAACTATTGAGTTTTTTTTCCCCCTCTTTTCCCAAATAAAAAATCATCAAGAAGAAGGCACTATTTGGAGTATCTACTTCAACTCAAGAAGCTACAAGATCAAGAGGCGCAAGTGATCAATTCAAAGTATCAAAAAGACTCTAGTAGATGACGACAAAAAACAATAGAGCAGAGGGTAAGAATTTCTATTTTTCATCAAATCTTGCAAGATGTTGAGTCATGGATTCATCACTAGCATGTGGAAAGTGTATGTATTATTTTGTTGAGCACAAACAATAAACATTTAAGCTTTGATTCTCCAATCATCCTCTGCTGTGATAGTAGAAAATTACCTTTGTCAATAGGATAATTAGTACTAATTATAATTAGTTTTTTGAGCCATTAAGGGTTCTGCTTTACCATTGGGGTGTTGCTAAACACTTGTGCATCATTAAAATAACTTTTCCCCTTGGTTTGGTATTCCAATTTGCTCTCTCAAAACAACTTTGCCTCTTGGTTTGGTACTCTAATTTGCTCTCTCCCAAAATAGGGTATTCACTCGTTTCAGAGTTTTTGAAAATTTTAAGAGTTTGTTGACGGACAAACCAACACAGTCATAAAAGACTTAACATTAGACATTATGGCAAAATTAAACAACATGCAGTTGATCAATACATACTAAGTCCATATTAGGAAATTTGGAAAAATCCCAATTTCCATTTCCATATGTTTAGGACAAATTGGCCAATAATAGGTCAATAAAGTGTACTAACTTCTTTTCTCCAAAAAGCATATTTGGGAATTTACGATTAGGAAACCAATCCAACTATTGAGTTTTCCCAAATAAAAAATCATCAAGAAGAAGGCACTATTTGGAGTATCTACTTCAACTCAAGAAGCTACAAGATCAAGGAGGCGCACGTGATCAATTCAAAATATCAAAAAGACTCTAGTAGCTAACGACAAAAAACAATAGAGTAGAGGGTAAGCATTTCTATTTTTCCTCAAGTCTTGCAAGATGTTGAGGCATGGATTCATCACTAGCATGTGGAAAGTGTCTATATTAGTTTCTTGAGCACAAACAATAAACATTTAAGCTTTGATTCTCCAATCATTCTCTATTGTGATAGTAGGAAATTACCCTTGTTAATAGGATAATTAGTACTAACTATAATTAGTTTTTTGAGCTGTTAAGGGTTCTGCTTTACCATTGGGGTGTTGCTAAACACTTGTGCATCATGAAAATAATTTTTCCCCTTGGTTTGGTACTCCAATTTGCTCTCTCAAAACAACTTTGCCTCTTGGTTTGGTACTCTAATTTGCTCTCTCCCAAAATAGGGCATTCTCTGGTTTCAGAGTTTTTGAAAATTTTAAGAGTTTGTTGGCGGACAAACCAACACAGTCATAAAAGACTTAACATTAGACATTATGGCAAAATTAAACAACATGCAGTTGATCAATACATACTAAGTCCATATTAGGAAATTTGGAAAAATCCCAATTTCCATTTCCATATGTTTAGGACAAATTAGCCAATAATAGGTCAATAAAATGTACTAACTTCTTTTCTCCAAAAAGCATATTTGGGAATTTACGATTAGGAAACCAATCCAACTATTGAGTTTTCCCAAATAAAAAATCATCAAGAAGAAGGCACTATTTGGAGTATCTACTTCAACTCAAGAAGCTACAAGATCAAGGAGGCACGCGTGATCAATTCAAAATATCAAAAAGACTCTAGTAGCTAACGACAAAAAACAATAGAGTAGAGGGTAAGCATTTCTATTTTTCCTCAAGTCTTGCAAGATGTTAAGGCATGGATTCATCACTAGCATGTGGAAAGTGTCTATATTAGTTTCTTGAGCACAAACAATAAACATTTAAGCTTTGATTCTCCAATCATTCTCTATTGTGATAGTAGGAAATTACCCTTGTTAATAGGATAATTAGTACTAACTATAATTAGTTTTTTGAGCTGTTAAGGGTTCTGCTTTACCATTGGGGCGTTGCTAAACACTTGTGCATCATGAAAATAACTTTTCCCCTTGGTTTGGTACTCCAATTTGCTCTCTCAAAACAACTTTGCCTCTTGGTTTGGTACTCTAATTTGCTCTCTCCCAAAATAGGGCATTCTCTGGTTTTAGATTTTTTAAAATTTTTAAGAGTTTGTTGGCGGATAAACCAGCACAGTAATAAAATACTTAACATCAGAGACTATGGCAAAATTAAACATGCAGTTGACTAATACATACTGCATATGAAGACAACATTGCACAGACAATGCGAAAAATAGAAAGTAGACTTGAAGCTCTTCTTCTTCTTTATTATCCATTCATGATTATAATGAATGCTTGTGAGCAGTAGTGGCTAGTGTATAGTGTTTACCATCACATTGAAAAGAATTGTACTATCCAAACAAACAAAACTGTTAAGTGTCTTAAGTTATTTGGTGAGAAAAAAATAAAAAATCATATCACTTGTGGGTAGCCAGGAAGCGCTAAGCATGAGGGAGGGAGAGAATGTATAGTTTTAAAACTCTCTCTGACAACCAATACAAATTTGTTTTCACCGCATTTAATTTATTGGCTACAGATTCTTGAGCTTGTTGGAGAGAGGTTGCAAGTGTGTCACACAAGAAATCGAGTCCTTAAAGGACCTTTATGCTACTAAGCCTTCGATTTTTGTTGCTAGATTCTACCTCTTAGCTTTGACGCCTAGTTACTTATGCAAGCCTAGTTACTTAAGCACATCAAAACACTATAGTTCTCTGTCCACAAAAGATAAGCCTTCATTTGGGGGGGGATGCCATTCTTCAAATAGCTCCTTTGGCAAATGATCAACAATGTAGAACGTCTCTAAGAGGGGGTGGTGATAAAGAAGGAAAACCACCTCTTGTAAAATGTTCTTGGCATTCATTGAGAAACTAAGAACCACGGGAACTAGGTCTAAAGGCATTAAAAAATACTACATAGTCTTTTTGACGAATTTACTTATGATTTTACAATTTTAATTCTATTATGTAAGTTACTGGTACCTATGAGTAATTTCAATGATAATTTACTATTAACTACAAGTAATTTATTCATGAAAACCTATGTCTTTTTTCCCTTGACAAAGCTCGAGCTAAGCCTAAAATGCACATAAATAACATCCTTTAATCCAATATACATTTACAAGGTACATCAAAGACTATTTGCCATTTATATCTAGCCATAATCGTTCTCTTACACAACATACAACATTTTAAAAAAATACAATTCCATTCCATTGACATAATGGCCTTTGGGTATAAAATTTATCTACTACATTAACATAGCATTACTTAGTAGGACCAAAAAGAAAGTGTTAGCACCTAAGGTTCCCTACTTGTGCAAGTAGATAATGCCTATAAGGATGGCTACTAGTCTTTTTCCAAATTAACATGTTTGCTATATGTTCTACAACCATTAAGGTCTTCACTATTGACCATCCCTTCATAAAGGTCTTCATATTCATAGGGTAAATTAAGAAGAGGCCTTAGTGATGCACAAATATCCTTTCACTATCATCCTCTTTGATATGTAAATAAATCACTTTTCCTCCGTTGTATAGAGCACAACCTCCCCCCCCCCCCCTTTTTGGAAAGCATACACTAACATGCAAGCATAGACAACTAGGACAAGTTTTGGTTGTAACTTTCACTCTAGGAAATTCTAGCCAAAGTAATGACGCACATCAAAGGACACGTACCATCCATAAATGCATCTAGCTTCGAACCTACCTCCCTCTCGTGGGGAGACAATGAACAATCTCCCATTCAAACCAACTCTTCCCAAGGAGAAGAAATGCAATAACTATGAAAAATTTCCAAAGAAACTCAAAGAAAAGCCCAACCCCATGTTGGAGAAAGAGCAAATTAGAAAAGCTCAAGGGCTTGTAAGGAAGGTATAGGCTAAACTAGAGCTAGCACTTGAGCAAGTGGTCGAGTACAAACCACTGACCTTGCCTGAGCCAATCCCTAAGACCATCTCAGAACCAATCACATAACTAATGAAGGGAACCTCAATGCCTGCCAAAGGTCATAACCAAGACCGTAATTCTAAAGAGGCCCCATGAAAAGGGATAATTTCAGAGCCTTTGCCTTTGGGATCAATCCTTAGCTATGCATTGCTAGATGTAGACAGTGGATTGGTCTTTGGGTCTATGTTAGCATCCACAACATTATAGCAATGAAGGATGTGAGTTGGGCAAAACCACATCCACTATCTGATGAGGCCATTAGGGTGCTTGTTAGTGATATCCTTTGAATGATGGTGTAGGCACACCCTTTGTAGGTCTAGCTATGTGTTACCACCAGAGGAGTTCTACTACATGTGACCTTGATGCTAATGCATGTCCTTCAGATTGCCCACATTGCTTCATTCACCTTGCGCTCAATCACACAACTCTGTGGTTTTCGTTGTTCTTTGAGGAGTTGTGGTTGTATCATTCTCCTTAAAAATGATTTTTTGTGGCCTCCCCACATATTTGTGGTCTCGTACATGTGCATTATACTTTGGACATGTGTTGCCTCATTATCAATATCAATGACCACATTGGTTGGTCAATCTCTTGTGATGTGAAGTTTCTTTGTCACCGGTCAAGCGGGTAGGCAACTTATATATGGGTGTCCTTTCAATTGCCTAATTGATTGTCCGAACCACTTGGGCCAAGCTTACAGACATCCGTTCCATTAGTTTCTCCAAGCTTGGTCCTCTCCACATGTGCTTACCTTGAGAGTAAGAGATGGCCTTAGTGCTTTACAAAATTGCATTTGCCATATTTGTAGGCATGCATCATAAAAATAAATCTTACATCTATAACCTTCCCTTGCAAGCCAACTCCCATGCTTACCCTTTGCTAGGTTTGTTCTTGGGGTATTTGGACCATCATTACTTCTCTCTACTGTTGTCATGGCACTACCCCAATGTGTTATGTGCACCTCCCACCAGCTCAACCAAGAGTCCATTGTCAAAATATTCCTATCCATAACATGACCATTACTCCACCATTGACGTATTAATCAAGCCTCTATTGATGCAGCTTCACTAGTACTTCTCGCACATTGCTTTGTGCTCGCCTTGAGATGTGGCACACACATACTTTTCTATGCAGTCAACTATGCTCTACGCCCAATGAAATAGGCAGGACCTCTCCCTATATGTTAGGACATTCTTTTTTCCACCATGAAACACATGTTGAACTGCATTTCAATTAGCCAGTGCCTCATCTTCCATGAAACTAAAGAAATCCTCCCTTTCAAAACCATGGTTATCCCCTCATTGATGCACTCCCAAAATAAAAATTGGGCCTGCTGCATGAAAATTGAAGTAACATACGTGAAATCCTTTGACCACATTTATTATGAAAATTGAAGTAACATACGTGAAAATTGAAGTAACATACGTGAAATCCTTTGACCACATTTATTATGAAATTTGTAATATGCTACCTCTCAGGTTGTACGCATGACAAACCATGGTCACCTAATTTGATGTTCGTTGGGTGTGGTCAAATTGTATCCATGCATTTCTAAGGTCCCTAGAGCTGGTCCGATCATATTCAATTCACCAAATCCAATCCAGAAGAGGGTCCAATTGTGGAAATCTTGAAAACAAGGCACTTCTCACCTATGGAAGATGCTTACAGCTTTGCAGAAGGCCTCAAAATTTTCATGTGATAAGGCTTTAGAGATCTACCACATTGTCATGTAAATTGTAACAGATCAGATTGATCTCTCCTACATTGTAATAGATCAGATTGATCTCTCTTGCATGGAGCCTCTCTTTGACATAGTAATAATGCACTTCAATGTGCTTTGTCCTGGTATAAAAGATAGGATTCTTTACAACTCTACCATTGTGCTTTGACTATCAGTGTGAAAATGAGTAGGGGTTTCTAAAGGGACACAAAGATCCTCTATCAATCTTCTTAACCATACACATTCAAATATCATAGTGAATGCTACTCTCAGATTCACAGGGGGACGATGTGTTTCCACGATTGGTTGCTTCTTGGTGAACCAAGATATGTTTGAATTACCAAGAAAGAATCAATTTCTAGATATGGATTGTCATGTATCAATTGCCAAGGCTTGCAGTTGTAAATCACCTCCCTTGGGATAGAACATTCCGAGATCTTAAGTACCTTGTAAGTATCTGAAGATATGTTTAATTGCCTAACAATGATTAGTTCTTGGACAATATATAAACTTTGAAAGTTGTGACACACAATACTTGATGTCTAGCTATGAGTTGCATAGATAGATTAGGCATCCAACAGCTTGATCATAAGTGGTTATGCTGAATGGTTTATTGGCATCCTCTACAAACCAAGCTTTACACTAGGTTCCATCGATGTAGAGATTGGTTTGCAACTTTCCATACACTGAACCTCTTGAGCAATGACTTAATGACTATACCAACATCTTGCTATATACACTGCATACCCAAGTAGTAGTGCAAAAGACTAAGATCTGACATCTCAAAATTTGAGGCAAGGTCAGCCTTGAAAGTTGTAAAAGAAATCCTCAATCCCTTTCTACTATTGGGCATAACCTTTTGCAACAAGTCTGGCCTTGAATCTATTAATAGATCCATTTTCCTTTCTCTTTACTTTGAAAACCCACTTAGTACTAAGAGCTTTCTTGTCAAGTGTAGACCAAGTACCATTTTTCTGAATGACATAAATTTCATCATGCATGGCGTTCACCTAATTTGGATCTTCTTTAGCCTCTTCAAAAGACTCAAGTTCATCTACATCATGTAGATAATTAATAAATACAAACTTAGAAATATCTGCTAAAGAAGTGATTCTAGCACTAGATTTGGTTCTACTCTACAAGAAGTAGATAATTTTCTATCTTGTAAGGTTCTTCTAACCCATCTAGGCATAAGCCTAGATTCGTTGATTGTTGATTTTTTTGTATTCACTACATTATCCATATGATCTGAAGTGGTGCATCAAATCCTTGAGCATTCCCCCTAGCAAAAAACAAGTATTAGTAGGCAAAATTTGCTAAGAATCAGTAGATATCGGCACAAGTAATAACCCATCAAACATGTCTAGTGAATTGGCATAGGCATGCTCAATGAATTCCATCATGAGATAGATAGAAACCTCTACAAAACTAGCATCCCTATTAATAATAATCTTCTTTGTGAGAGTTCAAGCCAAGCAATGGTTTGGTCCTTGGCTTCAACTAGGACCCTCCAAAAATCGTGGCACTGCTCTAACATATCTAGTTATGGACCTCGTTTATTACGAGTTGCTACATATTGTGTGCCATGGTCTAAGTGTTTTGAAGTGCAGTGATAGTCATGGTGAGTTCTTCTTGGGTTTGTGTGCATGGGCTACCTCTAATTTTGTATAGAGGAACTTCAACTCGCACTACTGATGACGAGTGTGTTTGATTTAAGTACTATAACTAATAAAAACTCATTTCATTGCCTTGTCATCATCAAGCTTAGTTCTGCTTTATGCTGGGATATGTTCAAACAACAAAAAACACGCATACATTTAAACTTAGGTTTGCCATTGAACCAAGTTGCCTCATAAGGATTAATAGTCTTTAAAACTTTAGTGGGCCGTGCTTGGAGTGATAAGATGAGCAGATATCTTATTTCCCTTGGATTTCAGGTTTCTATAGTAGATTCTTCACTCTATGTGAAGAAAACAGATCATGGGATTGTTTTACTTGTCATCTATGTGGATGACTTGATTATCACAGGTGATCATGGTACAGATGTGATGTATGTCAAGAAAGCATTGAGTGGGCAGTTTGACATGAAAGACTTGGGTGAATTGAGATACCTTCTTGGAATTGAAGTGATCAAAGACCATGCAGGTACATGGTTAGTGCAACGCCAATATGCATTGGATATGCTGGCAAAATATGGCATGACAGGGTGTAAGCCAATTAGTACACCTTTGGAGCAGAATGTGAAGTTGTGGGCTGATTTTGGTGAGGAGTTGGATGATCCATCTATGTACAAAAAGATGGTTGGTAGTCTCATTTACATGACTACCACACGCCCGGATTTGAGTTATGCAGTGGGACTAGTAAGCCAATTTATGCAGAGCCCCAGAAAACCTCATTTGGATGCAGTGAGACGCATTATGCGATATGTAAAGACCACTGCACATTATGGTCTTCTTTATGAGAGTGGTGAAGGCTTGGATATACGTGGCTACACAGATGCTGATTGGGCAGGTAGCTCATAAGACAGGAGGTCTACTAGTGGTTATGCCTTTACACTTGGAAGTGCCGTGGTGAGTTGGAGTAGCAAGAAGCAACCTACTATTGCTTTATCCAGTACTACAGAGGCTGAATATAGAGGTGCAGCCATTGCTACTTGTGAAGGAATATGGTTAAAAAGTCTCTTGGCTAATTTGGGTGCAGCCATTGCTACTTGTGAAGGAATATGGTTAAAAAGTCTCTTGGCTAATTTGGGTGAGCCTATTGATGGCAAAGTTATCATTTATTGTGACAACATGAGCAGTATACAGTTGGCCAAGAATCTAGTATTTCATGCGCGGACCAAACACATAGAGATCCATTATCACTTTGTCGGAGAGAAGGTGTTAGTGGATGGTACAGTGGATCTACAGTATGTGAAGACTGAAGAGCAGGTGTGGCAGACATCTTTACAAAGCCACTTAGCAGGGAGAAATTTGAGTACTTACGTACTATGTTGGGAGTACGTGGGATGAGCTTGAGGGGGAGTGTTGAGAGCTTTAATATCCCAAGCTCATCTACATCTTCATCTATGGCACTACATCATGAGCTTGAGAGGGGCTGTTGAGATTTAAGCTCGATGTCAGTGTGTGCCAACTGTGTTATGTGCTGGCATGTTAGGTAGCAGCATGTGTGAGACATAAATGACCGCATCCAGCTGGTCATAGTGTGTGGACATTAGCTAGGGTTAGATGTGTGTGGACACAACTCATAGTGTGTCTTGTGTATTATGGATTATGGCTTTATGAATTGTGGGAGAAGGGAGATGGCTTTTCTCTATGGTTAGGGTTTGCAATATACATTAGGGTTTGCTCCAGTGTGTGTGTCTCCTCTCCCTCTACCTGTTTTTCAACATACCCTTGGGCTTGTACATCAATGTGGATAATTCCCTTTACTCATGTGGTTGCATGCTATGCTTCGCTCTTGCTTGGCTTACTCAACTCACTCCCTACCTCTTCCTTGTTCAATGGCACCACATTTCTCAACAATTTCTTCTTGGCTCTCTTGGTTGCCTTTGCTACCTCATTGTTATATGCACATTATGTGTGCATATACTAGGAGGCTAACCCACATTAGGCTTTTGAGCATGGGAGCATGGGAACAAGCTCTAGTGGAGTATGGGTTAGGACTAACCTTAAGGGTTAAGGTTAGGGTCAGGCATCCAAGGGTCACACATGGGAGATAGTCAAGAGTCACTTGAGGGCCCTCCTATATAATAGGGGCATGTGGCATAGTCAAGGAGGCTTAGGCTATGGTCTCTTGATGTTATCTTGAGGCTAGGTTATGTTATGTTCTCTTGTGTAGAGGATCATAACTACTCACCTACCATTTCACACTATAGCCACATGATGCTAGATTGGAGTTATACCTCTTGATGGTATGGGACATCAAGGTAAAGGTATGATGTACTTCATTATAATTCATGTAAGCATCCCTCTCGGGGTGTGGTTGGGTGGATGAGTTTATGCCTGATTTATGCATGTTTATGCATAACAATTATCTAGAGAAAACTTAGGGTTTTAACAGTGGTACTAGAGCAATCTCTAGTTAATTGTTGTTATTTTTTCTTTCTTATTATAAATTTTGGTATTTTTTGAAGTAAATTTTAATATTTACTAAATAAAAATATTATTTTATTGATTTGTGTTGATGATTTGCACGTGGATCGTCGATATGGCAGTTGGAACGCGTGTTTCTTCTATTCAATGGACGAATCGACGTTGCGGGTGAATTCCGTGAGTTTAATGCTATTTTTTTCTTTTTTTGTGGTTTAAAATAAGCATTAATGAAAATTTTTACCAGAATACCACATATTTTATTATGGATATTTTTGGTAGAATGGATTCCTTAAATTTTTACAGTTTTTAAGAATTTTTTCCTAATTTTTTAGAAAATTTTTTGAACATTTTTTTGGTTAAAAATGTATTTTTTACATTTTTGTGGGTTTTCTGCAGATATTCTTTCAATTTTCTGCCAAATTTTTACTAAAATGTAGAGTGGAGTAGTCAATTGATGCATGGAATGCTCTCCGTGTGTGCGTGGGTTCCTCTTCGCCACTCAATTTTGAATTTTCCTTCTTTTTTCCTCTCCCGCGTGCGAATGCCTCTTGCTAGGCACAATTTGATTAAGTTTAATCATAAATAAATTATAATTATGATTAATTAAAAGATTAATTAATCTTTAATCCACTTCTCTATTAAGAGAGAAGGAGTGGGTGGAGTAAGAGAGAACATGGGAAATGAATGGAAGAGAGGAGAGAGGAGAGAGGGAGAGGGCTCCTCCCTCCCTCTCTGGTTTTTGGCGCACGCAAGGGGGGGTGGTTTCGCTGCTCTGCAGGCGAGCAAAAAATCGCCGCCCCCCCCCCCAAAAAAAACGGTTTTTTAAGGTTTTAAAAACCTTAATTAAAAGGTTTACTTTTAGCATTTAAAAATATATTAAAAAAGTTTTTTAAATTCAAAAAATAAAAGCTTTTCAAAGCTTGGAAAAAACCTGGAAAAAAAAAAGAGGAGAAAAATATGAAATTTTAGAAAAAAATCTCTGGATTTTTCTAAAATTTTCTCTTAGAGTTTTTTTGACTTTCCGCGTTCCCAGGAAACCTTTTAGCTTTCTGAATTCCGAAAAATCTTTTAACCTTTCGCATTCTGGAAACTTTTGACCTTTCACATTCCGATTTTTTTTATCTTTTCATTTTCCTGAAACTATTGGCTTTCCGTATTTTGGGAAAACCATTGGGATTCCGAAATTTTTTGATTGTTCGTATTCTAAATGTATTCGGGGTAAATTAAAATTTTTAAAAAAATTTTGAAAATTAGTGAAAAATTAGACAAATGTTATTTTAAATTTCTAGAAAATGTGGAGTTGGTGATTGGCATGTGGTGTGTCTATTCGGGTACCTGTGACCATTCAAATTCCTTTAAAAATATATTTTTTGACCCAGAAATTTAAAAAATCCATTAAAATTATAAATTTTCATTGGATTTGAGAATTGTCGGGCAGAATTAGAAATTTCGTGAACGATGGGATTCTGAGGAAAGTTTAGGAATATTCTAGAAATTATTTTTAAAAATCCTAAAAATTGATATTTTTAAAATATCAATGGTATTTTGGCAAATCTAATTGCTAAAATTTTCTTAAAAAATATAGGTTTAGAATGCCATAAGATAGGTTTGGTGGAATTCAAAATTATCATATTTTGAGGCCCTATTAAATTAGAAAAAAATCATGATAATTCTTTTTCTCGAGAATTTAATATTTTGGAGGGTTATTTAATGTTGAAGTACGTTTTCTCGTGCTGACATTAGATAGATGTAGGTTATTTGCATATTATTAATACGATTATACCTCGTATTAATAGTTATTTTTGTTTGGATTAATTCTAAACCATGTTTGCATGATTTTTTACCTTTGTTTAGCCATTCTTTTTGGACATGTTCCTTAAGTTTTTCAATGATGGCTATAATCTGTGTTCAAAGTGTGTCTCACCTTTGACACTTTTCCATGATAATTTATTTTACACTTTTTTAAGTGTGGTCTATGCTTAATTTCCTAAGCCTAAGATAAATTCTATCATGGGTTACTTGATCGGTTTGTTTTGGTGGATTTTATTGGATGTTTTCCAAGTTTTATATGAACTCATCAGGTTTTGCCTAGATCACTTATATCTAGGGGTTTTTAATGAGTGTTACACACGTGTTTCACTTGCTTACTTTGGAGTTTTGCTTGAACGACACCACGTTCATATACTCCGGATTGATGAGTTGGCCACCAATTTTAATGTTTCTTTTAATCATGTGCATCTTTGCTTCTACTATGCCAATTCAATAATGCATGAATAAATTATAAAAAAATATAAATATTATATTAAAAATTTGATAACCCATTCTAATTCAACCTAATGGAGCTCAATGTGCACGTTTTTGGAGTGGATTCCACTCTTAATCATAATTGTTAAGCTAATTCATCGATTAAAGCAATGAAATATAAGCCTATTTTTATGCAAATTATTAAAAAAAACCACGGTTTTATCCCACCAACAATAGATGAAAACTATAGAATGCTCTAATGCAAAACAAAATCTAAATTAAAATAAAATATAACAAACATATACAAAGCTCCAAAATCACATGTTTGTCGGAGTGTGGCCTCCTATTCAATACTTAGCAATATTCAATAACTTGGAATGGACAAAAAACAGAGCTAAGCCCTAGGCTAGAGTTCTTGGGCAATGCGGCCAAATATGTTCAAGTCAAGAGTTAGCCTTATCGAAACATGTGTCATTGAGTCTTGTCTTCGTGCCACAATCGCTTCTCATTATTGGTGCACTAGCTTGCCACACACGTTCTCA
Organism: Cibotium barometz; assembly: GCF_041138505.1. NCBI lineage: Eukaryota > Viridiplantae > Streptophyta > Polypodiopsida > Cyatheales > Cibotiaceae > Cibotium > Cibotium barometz. The sequence continues at coordinate 41,447,213 of NC_141075.1, forward strand.
CTTCGTTTTGTCACACCGAAATTCTCTTTACCAAAGGCTAAAAGGGAGAGCTCTCAATACCTAGATGGAGGTAAGAAGAGATGGTCCTTTTTGTGATAGTTCTCTCACAAGAAATAGAGAAAGAAGAAGCTAATCAAAGAGAAAAATCTACAATCAAACATATTCAAGCATCCATCCATCTAGCAAGCATGAATTCAAAAGCATACAAGCAAGCAAGAAGAGGAAATAAGGAGAGTTCACAAGAAAACTATTGCAAGGGAATGATTGTCCATTGCTTATTGTCAAAAATGACTCATATATAAATGACTAGTTTCCACACTAGACTGCTCAAACTTAAAAATGGTACAACCTTTATTACTTGTATTAAGCAAGTATGTGCACTCAGTGCTGCGTAGACGTTCCCTATTTAGCATTAAGCGCATGGTTATATGTTCTAGCATCGTCTTACAAAAGTTAAGGACCCGGGTAAGATGGCAAAGCACTTTACAGTAGGTCAAGCAGGCGAAACCATGTTCACCTATAGAGTGGTACACATTGTCAGTAGGTGAATCCTGAACCATTGCTTTCTTCTTTTTATTGGACTTGATTTTCTTGCACAAGTTCTTCTTGGCCCTCTTGGTTGTTGCCTATGCTAACTCATTAAGCCCTAGATCTTCTACATCCACAATGATGACTGACAATCTGAGCTTCGAATTGACTCCATTTGTTGGAATTAGGGTTGCAAGAAAGCACACAAAGCTTGGAGAAGAAGATGCAAGAATGCACACAACACACGGTGTATTAGATTGTGTCAATGTACAAAGATAAGTTAGCCCTATAATAATGGGCATATATACAAGCCGAGGGAAAAAACCTCCTAAAGAGGGAAAAAGTGCCCCGGCGGTCCTAAGTGTGTTCACACACATCACTGCCTATATATATGGCAACAAATCCCCCCTGGGAGTGATTGTGTGAACGAGAGCTGGCACTCATGTATAGAGAAGTGCCATGCCCGAAGTAGATCAGTCCACAAAGGGGAGCAAGCCCAAAGCTTTGCGGAAAGCTTCAAACTTCTCATCACGAGGAAGTGCCTTTGCGACAAGGTTGTCCTGTGTTGGCACATATGCCAAGCTGATCTCTCTCCTGCTGAGAGTCTCTCCCTGACATAGTGATAATGCACCTCAATGTGCTTTGTGCGAGCATGAAAAATTGGGTTTCTCGCAAACTGCCAATGCGCTCTGACTGTCAGTGTAGATAGAGGTGGCAGACTCCTGTCCAACACCCAAGTCAGCCATAAGCCGTCTAAGCCACACAAACTCAACCGTAGCTGTGAAAGCTGCCCTCTTGTACTCAGCTTCACAACTAGAAGTGGCCACAATAGGTTGCTTCTTGCTCAACCAAGATATGCATGAGCTACCAACAACAAGCATGAAACAAAAACCACTTGTGGACACTCTTGTGTCATAGCAACCAGCCCAATCTGAGTCTGAAAAAGCATGTAAATCTGGCGGCAACGATCCCCCTTGGGATAAAATAACCCAAGATGTATGGTGCCACTCAAGTAGCGAAAGATGCGTTTAACTGCCTTCCAATGCTGAGACCCTGGGCTATGCATAAACCTGCTCACCTGTGAGACTGCAAATTGAATGTCCCGCCTCGTAATGCATACATAAATGAGGCAACCAACAGCTGTCTGATAGAGTGTGACATCATCAAAGTGATCTCCAGCATCATGAAGACTCAACTTCAAACTTGTCTCCATTGGAGTAGCAATAGGCTTGTAGTCTTCAAGGCCAAATCTCCGCAACAATGTCTCATATACTTTGTCTGACACAAAGCAATACCTCCATCGCACTGCTTAAATTGTATCCCCAAATAATGATGCAAATGCCCCAAATCTAACATCTCAAAAGAGGCATTCAAATCAGCCTTAAAATCAGCAATATGACTCTCATTTGGTCCTGTGAGCAGCATGTCATTTACATAGAGAGCAATGATTAGATGCACATCATCCACATGTGTAACATACAAAGTGCTTTCTATTGGACTATTCTGAAAACCATGTGCAGTCAAATATGCATGTATCTTTTCATACCAAGCTCGTGGAGCTTGCTTTAAACCATACAAAGCCTGCACACTTTGTTTTCCTACCCTCTTTGAACAAAACCATGAGGCTAAGTGGGAGCAAAGGTCTCATCAAAATCAATGCCCTTTTCTTGAGCATAACCCTTTGCAACAAGTCTAGCGTTATAGCGATCAACACTGCCATCTGGCTTTCGTTTCAACTTGAAAACCCACTTACATCCAATGACCTTTTTACCAATTGTCAAATCACACAAAGACCATATACCATTCTTCATTATAGCATCATATTCACTTTGCATTGCAGCCAACCAATTTTCTGATTTTTGTGCCTCATCAAATGAAAGAGGTTCTTCCTCTTCACACATACTAGACACAGCCAAAGCATAACAATCTGATGCATAAGAGGCATGCTAAAAACCTGAATGAGTACGACTAGAAATAGGTGCATCAATTTTACTATCACGCAAGGTTTGCACCATCCATTTAGGCATACCTCTAGCCTGCTCATTTTCAGCCCTATCCTCATAAATTACATCCTGTAAATCTGCATCAGAAATAGGTTGATCTATGATGTCGTTTGAAATTTGCATAGGTTGAATATTTGCCTCATTAGGACTTACATTTGAATTCCCACCTGTAAACAGAGACAACAACGTATCAAATACATCCCGTGAGCTCACACCTGTCACTTTGGTACATGATAACAAAGGCTGCACAGCATCTTCCACAAAAACAACATCTCGACTAATCAAGATACGCTTTGACTACGGATGATACAATCTGTAACCCTTGCTCTCAGCACTGTAACGAACAAAAATGCATTTGACAACCTTATCATCCAATTTTCTACGTTGTTGCATAGGCACTAAAGCATAGGCCAAGCAACCAAAGACACGCAAGTGACCAATAGAAGGCTTCCTACCATGCCAAGCTTCGTATGGAGTAACAGACTGCAAGGCCTTAGTGGGACACCTGTTGAGTACATATGCAGCACACATGATAGCCTCAAGCCAAAATGCATGTGGCAAGGCTTGGCTCTTGACCATACATTGTGCCATCTCCATAAGTGACCTGTTTTTCCTCTCCCAGCAACACCATTTTGCTGAGGGGTATACGGCACTATACATTGGTGTTTTATCCCCAGAAATGCATTAAACTCTTTAGACATGTACTCCCCCCCTCGATCAAAACGGAGGGTGCCCATAGTACAATTGGATATATTTTCAACCATAAGCAAAAACTGTTTGAAGCACAAAAACACTTCCGACTTTGCCTTCAGTGGATATACCCATGCATGCCTTGAGTAATCATCAATGAAAGTCATGAAGTACAAGTGTTTACCAAATGACGGAGTTTGCATAGGCCCACATACATCACTATGTACAATTTGCAATTTGCGAGTGGCCCGCACAGAACCATCCTTTGGAACTGCAAAACGCTGCATTTTGCCCAAAATACAGCCTTCACAAACATGTTTCAATGGTGCCTCAAGAGAGGGCAATGAAGTAACCATATCAAATTTCTGCAAACGCAGCAAACTAGCAAAGTTCAGATGACCAAAACGAGCATGCCATAGTTTTACATCTGAAACTGCCTTTTCATCAGAAACTGCATTTGCTGAATCTTCCACATACTTGTCATAAGAATTGAGCCTATACAGCCCACGAAACAAGGTGCCAGATGCAATAATCGTATCACCAGAAGTCGAATCATGAACAGTACATTTGTCATCCATAAATTTTACTACAAGTCCAAGTCTAGCAAGCGCAGAGACAGACAATAGATTCTTCTTTATCCCTGGCACATACAAAGCATCTGAAAGTGTGAAAACACTACCATTTATAGCAGTAAGCATAATTTTACCAACACCCTTCACTGGGTAAAAAGCATTATTGGCACATGTGATAGTATTCCCATTAGAGACAGCCTCAAGACAAGTGAACGTATCACGATGCGAGGTAATGTGCTTTGTAGCACCACTGTCAAAATACCATACATCAGAGTCAACAGAAAATTGCCAAACATGCATCATGTATAGATGGGTCATACTGGCAATACACGCTAAACGCCCATTCTGTATCCTGCACAACATTTGTAGAATCTGCATTTGTAGAAGCATCCGCTATTGTGGCTGCATTTGACTCTTTCTTCTTTGCCTCTTTAGCCTTTAGTTTAGGGCAATTCTTAATGACATGATCAGTTGCCTTACAATAGTTGCACCTGATTTTTTTCTTGCCTTTATCAAGAGCCTTCTCAGACCTATTGTTGCTACCTGTGGAAGGAGAAGAAGTTGCAGACCTATCAATAGGAGAAGAAACAGTGGAAGGGGTTGCCTTACCACTTCTTCTCTGCTGGGTAGCAACAACTGCCTGATCAACTTCACACGTTGCCTAGCCCTGTTTTGCCTGGACTGCGCTTCTTGCAAGAGTTTGTTGACTAAAGTATCATACTTGACAACATCAGGTCTATCCTCATCAGTAACAAGTCTCCACGTGGAAGCAAAAGTCTGATATGACTCAGGTAAAGCATCAAGAACAGTCTGCACAAGAGAATGATATGACTCAGGTAAAGCATCAAGAAGAGTCTGCACAAGAGAATGATCAGGAATAATCTCACCTATAGAAATCAATTGTTCCTTGAGATCTTTAATCTCAGCAAGAAAAACATTCATGTCATCATCTTTCTACATAATCTTTGATTCTAGCTCTTTATGCAGGTAAGAGATTTTTGCCTCGTTACGACCTACATACAAACCAACTAGAATATCCCAAACCTGTTTTGCTGTTTTAGCTCAACGAATATGTGGAGTGATGTTACGTTTGACAGAAAAGTGCAATCAAGGCATGAGCCTGCACATCTTTACCATCCCAACGAGCTTGTTCAGCAGTGGGTAAAACAGCAGCAACAGTAGAGCTGCTAGAACCTGCAACATCCTCAACAGATCCTACATCCACAGAACCTGAACGTACATCCATACCCTGCACAATGTTCCACACTCCTTTTGCAACCAAAACATACTGCATCATGTATGCCCAAAGTGGGTAGTTGCTGTCTCCATCCAATTTGTCATCAGCAGACAACATGCGAAATACATCATTACCGTTATCAGCCATGGCCACTGACTGAAACTGATGCAAAAGCTACCTGTAATAATGAAGCAAAGACTGAACAGAAAACAACTCGTGCTATGTAGCATGGTCCACAATAGAATACATATGCTTGTTTTGCAGAAAACTGCACTGTCGAAATTTTTGCACAAATGAGATGAAAACACCTGTGCAGAACTTGTAATGCAAAAATGGAGCCTGAAACGACCTCAGATGCAATTTTTGAGAACGCAAAGCCCTACGACCTAATCTGTAAAGTATAGGGACCTGCAAGCGCTCGTAAAAGCTCACCTCAATCGGAGAATGTGAGTCGGAGGGATGCTAGTGACGTAGCCCTGGGAGCCGATGCCTGCTCTGATATCAATTGTTGGAATTAGGGTTACAAGAAAGCACACAAAGCTTGGAGAAGAAGAAGCAAGAATGCACACAACACACGGTGTATTAGATTATGTCAATGTACAAAGATAAGTTAGCCCTAGAATAATGGGCATATATACATGCCGGGGGGAAAAAACCTCCTAAAGAGGGAAAAAGTGCCCCGGCGGTCCTAAGTGTGTTCACACACATCACTACCTATATATATGGCAACACCATTGGTACGTCACCAAAGGTGGCTGTAAATTGGTCTCTCTTTAGCTCCTTTAACCTCGGACCCTACTGACTTCCCTTTGATCACATTGATCAATTTTTGTGTGATATTTTCCTTTTCTTTTTTGGTGTTAGCATGTTGTTAGACCATGTAAGTTTAATAAGCTATGAGATTGTCTAATGTGATTTTTACAATTTAAGTTAATGTTAAAGTCTCCCATAAGTTCTTTTTTTTTAACTTCTTGGTTACTATCTTTGAATTTTAAAAACACGTTTATATTTGAATGTGGTGGTCAATAGACTGCTAAGATAGATACTTGTTTTGTTTGTAATGTTAAGAATTGTGCATTTATTATCTCTATACCATTTTGTGTTTCTATTTTAAAATTTTGATTTCTATTTCTTTAAATAGTAGAGCTGCCCCATGGCTTCCATAGATTTCAATTCAATTTGGATGTATATGCTTGCATAGATTTCAATTTAATTTGGATGTATAGGCTTGCATTATTAGTATTATGTGTCTCATGTAAAACCAATTTACAAATTGTAACTTTTTCAATTTAAGTAAATTTTTAAAAGGATCTTGTATTCAAACCATGGACAAGTTATTTTATCTTTATATTAAGGAAGATTGGAAGAAGAGCTTGTGGCCCCACTAAGGTCTAATTTAGAGAGTTCACAGGAGCAATTTCTAAGAGGAGATATTCTTTTAGTGATATTCCACTCTTTAACTTTGAATATTATTTAGAGGAAGAGAACAACATGATAACATGGTGAGAAATACACGCAAGCATCAAAGCCCCTCGCCATCGCCAATAAGCATATGCATAAATATACAAGCCATGGTGATGCTCTAAAGTACATACAACACTTCCAAATCACTTACTTAGAGGTGGGTTGAACGAAGGGTTTACTGATGTTCTTAGCACAATGAAAGAAGGGAGTTTATGCAAAGAAGTGTTCCCATTGTGCTTATTAGCACAAAATGCAAGTGATTGGTATGTGGACCTACCTGATAACGAGGTTCCAACTTGTAGGCTTTCGATACCAACCACTACAAAGCCATGGGATAATGATGAGTGTTAGCACTTCACAATGCCTCAATAAAGAGGCAAGATGCCTTTACAACCTATTATGTCCATCAAACCATTTATGGGGATTTGATTTGTTGGACCCTTTAGCCATGCAACAAAAACAATGTAAGCACAATCTACTATGGTAGATCTACAAAATAAGTAACTAAATGAGCTAAGGATAAGACAACAATCAAGGCTAAAGCTAGGATGACGCTAAGTTTCAGAAAGGATATCATATGACAAGCTGGTATGGATCCCAAAGGGAGGGGGACATAGTAAACAAAGAAATGATCTAGCCACCCAAGGATGGATAACTATGGAATGTTCCCTGGAGGCCCAAGGCTTGTATCAAGGACATGGCTTGATTTTGTTGCTAAAGATTAAGTCCATAAGAGGGGCCCATCACCAACAAAAGAGCACATGAGTCAAAAATCATTAAAAAATCATCATTGTACTCAAAGCCAATTCACAAGCTAGCCAAGCTAATGTAGATATGGATACCTAAAAAGATTGACAAAGACAAGTCCAAGGGTAAGACATGGACTAAAGAGGAAAACAAACGGCTCCAAAAGCAAATATGAGAACTCCCATCAACCTCAGACCTTTAGACGAGCAACCATTGGAGCGAATCCCAAAAGTTCCTACCCCCATGCCTACCTAAAAAGCAAAAAAGCCTACTGGCAAAAGAAAACCCTATCCCAAGATAGCTCAAGATCTCTCAAATCCTCATTTCTTGCATGGACAAAAGCCTATTTATAAAGAAAATGTTATCTATATCACTTTGAATCAAGGATCAAAAGAAGTCATTGCTCACCCAATAGCAATAGAATCAAGTATGTACCCCACGCTAAGGTCAAGTTGCTGGAGGAGGCGAAAACTTGCCAAGGGCATAAGAGTCAAGATTCAGGTCATAAAATCCCAAGTATAAATTCTAAGCATAATACATCTTCTCTTCACTGGGCTTTTTGGATCTAGTTGCTTGTGCTAGAGAGACATGCATAAAGGTCAAGTCAAGTCATCTATGCAAGATGCAATAGGCAAAGGGTCAAAGTCCAAGTCTAGGTAGATGGAGTGAAGGAGAAGGTATCACTCATCCACTAATCACATACTCTAATTTAGTGCAATCTTGACTCTAAGAGCCTCTCAGGTACATCTCTAGATGGAGGGACCCTAGCGAGTCACTAGGGGGAAACCTCAAAGTGCCTTGGCCTAGTGTATGACCCATCATAATATTCCTTCTTGCACCACATGATTTTTAATTTCTTAAGCTCATGAAACATTTTAGGGTGACAAATTACTTAATAATTGCATTAGGCATGCTTTTGTTGTTTTAACCAGTACACTTCCATGATTGCAAAACATTTATGTACCGAGTACCCAGGACAAAAACCTTGTCTCATCAACCCATGGACCTCCACCACTAAGCTCTCTTGCATATTATGGCATGAATGCATTGAGTATATCTAGGGCACTACATTACAATGTGCACCATCAGGCACACAAGAAGTTATTGAGACCCAAGCATTGAAAAACACTTTAAAATCCATACTCAATTTCTTGGATCGTGGGGCAATTTGACTCCTAGATGATCCCACTTCCCTGACAACTCAATGTTGATCTTACTTCTATGCTCGCACTTTGACCTCATTGATCTTACATCTTCAATCGTTGATCCTACTTCCCAAATCGTGATTTAAGTCCACCAATTGCACCCTCTAATCTGACTTCGAATCGATTCAACTTAGGAGCTAGGTCATCATAAACCATGATCCAAGTCAAAGCAGCCCGATCACTGAGATTGAGGCACCATGTCATCATAAATGAGTGAGCCAAGATGAGGCCCAATTGGTGATCCAAGCACCACCTCATCATCAACTAATGAAGACAAATTGGCAATCCAAATGCCATGTCATCATCAATCGCGAGCAATGATCCAAGACTAAGCTAAATCAGCGAGATGATGACATGGCAATCTAAGTGCCATGTCATCATCAATCGCGAGCGATGATCCAAGACTAAGCTGAATCAGCGATCCGTGTGTTGCATCATCATAAATTAGCAAAAATCTAAGGTAAATCATGATCAAAATTGAAGCTAAATCAGCCATTCAATATTCACGCCATCATTAATCAACAATCCAAGTAGAAGCCCAATCGGTGATCTAGGTGGTGACACATCATCATTAATCAACGATCCAAGTCAAGCATCATGAATCAATGATCTAAGTCAAATCTGAATCGACGATCCGTGTGCCATGTCATAATCAATCATCCACTTTCTTCAATTGTGTAATTCAATAACTAAATCACGATCTTCTTGAGCTATTCAATCTTGAGGATTCATTCCTCAAATCGAGATCCAAGATGGATATCAATCATGACTAATGGGTAGTTGAATCATGATCCAAGTAAATCTTAGCAATTCAACTCTGCTGAATCGCAATCCAAAAATCCCAGTCATGCTTTTCTGATTGTCACCTTTCAAATCCTTATCTTTAGTTGAAGTCTGATTCAAATCGTGCACATCATGGTCATCCGATTGCGATCATCCAATCAAATCGATAATTCAAAGCACTTTCACCAGATGCGATTATGGCAAAGATGAAGCAGAGATCATCACATAAATGCACGATTTGAATCGCCTAATTCAAATCGTGCACATCAGGGTCATCCGATTGCAATCATCCAATACCAATTGGTAATTTGAAGCACTTCCACCAAATGCGGTTATGGAAAAGATGAAGCAAAGATCCTCACATCAATGCACCCAACTTTCTCATCTCTCAAGGATGGTAGCAGATCTAGATAGATGGGTTTATTAACTCTTTTCTATACACCTAAAATCCCTACAAATTGTATTCACATTATGTTTAGTCCATGGGCCACTGTTGTATTGAAGCCTTCCACAACCACAAACCTTGTATATATGGGTAGACATAGGAATTGGACACCTAATTAAGTTGGATAGTCGGGCAAAGCCCTCTCGTACATATACAACTTTTGATAATGTGAATAGGGGAATTCTATGATTTCTCAAGTGTAAAGATTTCTTCTTCTCTTGAGCTCTTGTTTTCTTGCCTTCTTCATTATAGTGTGCATGCTTGTGTGTGTTGATGGTGTGTACAGAGTGTGCATGCTTTCTTGCTTGAGTGAGAGTGATTATAGAAGAGGGTGGTCCAAGCTTCCTAGTTTGTAGAAGAGCATGCTTACAGAAGAGGGTGGTTCAAGCTTCCTATTTTAACCATTGCCTTTAGGAAGTATTACTCAGTTGATTTAATGAGTAGAGAGAGGGCTTAAACAAGAGGGATCGACACACCTTTTGGCTTCTTTGGACTCTCCAAAGGGACTTCCATGATCCAAGACAAGTGGTCTAACCTTGACTAGTTCTCATGATAACTTTATAACATGCATTTTGTTGCTTGCATTTCCCAATGGATGGATGACCACCACTGACTCACTTGTGTATGAATATATGGCTTGGCAGCATCTGACAAAGTTGATTTCAAAAAGCAGTAGTAGCCCAATCTTCTACAGCAACTTCTTTAAGGGCTTTTCCTCTATAGGCACATCACATGCTTATTTTGTGAAGGTGAGAGGGTCCCAGAAATGGAATTTGAGGACTATCTCACCCATAGACGTCACTGACTCTAGATAGCTCTCCCTAGCTTCATAGAGTTCTACCGGTGTTATGTTTTTGGGTGGTGGCCCATGGCTCTCGTTTACCCTTTCCCTTGCTCAAGGTTCTAACAATCATTTCTACTTTTCATCCTTTCAAGGCACACAAGGCACTTGCTAGAATTCCCCAAGTGGCTCTACAACAGAGCTCTTCTTGACACTGATCTGTCAAGGAAAGGCACACAAGGCACTCGCTAGAATTCCCCAAGTGGCCCTACAGTAGAGCTTCTTGACACTTATCTATCAAGGAAAGGCACAAAAGGCACTTGCTAGAATTCCCCAAGTGGCTATCCAACAGAGCTCTTCTTGACACTAATCTATTAAGGAAAGGCACACAAGGCACTTGCTAGAATTTCCCAAGTGGTTCTCTAGTAGAGCTCTTCTTGACACTTATCTATCAAGCAAAGGCATTCACTGTCTACACTATTTGGGCATCTACAAGACACTGGGCATTTGGCATGCAACCTAATTAATACAATCATTGACTTGCAAACTCTTTGAAGATTTTAGAAAAGAAACTGCCTGCACTTGTGTTCTGTGTTTCTTTGTGATCTAACATTGTATGATCCAAGACTGGCCCATGACTGGGGTCTGTGAGGATCAGACTCAACTCTACTCATGATCCAAGATTGCTCAACAATCTGACTAGGGTAATCTTGCAAGAACACGATCCAACAGACGCATGATCGGACTATAACGATCTACCTACATTGCTCGTACAATGGTATGGCCAAAAGATTTGGCCTTATTTTGGCTGTCTATCTACTCTTCTAAAAACAGACGCACTTTAAGGCTCTATATTGACAAGCACCTACAGTGATTCTACATTCAAACACTTGCATTGAGTCTTGATAACACCAGCTACCTTTCCACAGTGAGTGACTGTTTATACTAAGATGAGTATGAAGATGGGTAAATAGAGCACGAGGCCTACTTGATAGGTTGCTAAAAGCTTGGCCTAACTATAATGGAGAGTGATTGCAGCAGCACAAAGTTCTCACATAGTTGCTTTGCCAGTAGAATTGTTTTGCGTCGAATAGGTTTGCTCAAATAAAGTGCGAAATGAGCACATGTGTAATATACAGTGCCCCTGCTGATGTGGCATTTCACATGGTCTGATCGCCCCAATTTGAGGACAATTAGCGGGGATTAAAAAGGTGAATCAACGATTTGACATCAATTTGGATCATAGGGTGGAATTAGTGGAGTTAGCTTGCAATTTAAGAAGTAGGATTGGAGTTAGTGGAATTAGTGGAGTTAGCTTGCAATTTAAGAAGTAGGATTGGCAAAATCAAAGATGCCATCGTAGAAGTGAGATCGATGATCAAAGATGTTAAATTGTCTAGAAAGTAGAGTAGGATCATCTAGGGGTAGGATTGCCACCACGATCCGAGAAATTGTGCTTGGATTTTTAAGTTCTTTTTTAATCCTTGGGCCGTAACAATTTTTTATGCCTAATACTATACGCTGCACTGTAGTGCCCTAGATATTCTCATGATAGCTTAGTGGTGGGGGCCTATGGGCTATTGAGCAGCAGGCGTGACAAGGTCTCTATCTTGGGTGCTTGGTGGGTGGTTAATGTGTAATCATGCAAGTGCATAGGTAAAATAGTTAAACCGTGCCTATTGCATGTTCCTTGTCACGTGTGCTATCTCGAGATGCATCCTAGGCTCGATTAAAGTGTGCCTATTGCATGTTCCTTCTCACATGTGCTGCCCTGAGATGCGTTCTAGGCTCGATTAGAATAGGTGTGCAATGCAAAAAGGAATTGAGAAGAGAGTTCAAGTGATGGATCGTACACTAGGTGAGGTGTAAAAGGTTTTCCTTCTAGCAGCTCACTAGCATTACCCATCTAGAGATGAACTTGAGTGGCTTTCAGAGTTAAGCTAGCTTCTCCTTTTATAAATAGTGGGTGATTGTGAGGACCACTTTGCCACTCCTTCGATTTGACTTGTGGGGACTTGAATTTTACACATATCCCATCCCGCATAGGCGACTTAACTTGACCTTTATGCTTGCTCCTCCAATGCAAGTGACTAAACCTTAAGAGTGTAGCAAAGAGAAGATGTATTGTGCTTAGGATTTAGGCTTGGGCTCGTTTTGGATTCTCATCGCTCTTATGTCCTTGTGGCACGTTTTGGCCTCCGATGACTTGGCCTTGGAATGGGTACACACATGATTGCATTTTTATTGGATGAGCAACATCTTCTTTTTCTCCTTGATTCGAAGTGATGCAGATGGCAAGTCTCTTCATGAATAAGGTTTCTACCCATGTAAGAAAAAATACACAATCATGGAGAGGCCTATAGAGATGAGTGTTTTTTTGCTAAGTTTGATGAATAGGTGTGGGTTGGAATCTCAGTAGTACCTTGATACCTTTGCGATGTTCATAAAACATGCAAATTATAATGTGGAAGATATTTTTTAGAAAACGGTTAACGATAACTCCATCCCTAAGATAGTATGTGCAACTAAGATTTGCACGTTGTTGGATGTTTATGTGACTAATCATATACAATTTTTGTATAATAGGTTTAGAGTACCACAGGAGGTGTCTATGTTGCAGATTACAGGTTTGCTATAAGTGTAGGAGTTGTAAGAACCACTGTTTAGTAAGTTGCTACTGTTTGTTGGTAATCATATCTGATAGCCTATCTCAGATTGCGAGGGAGAAGTTGGACAAGAAAAACTCCCAAGCATGGAAGTTCAAGATGAGAAATTTCCTCATGGGAGAAGGATACTGGGAGTTTATTTCAAGTGATGAGAAGAAGAAAATGTCACTCTTCAACAAGCACATGCCTTTAAATCATGCATGAGAGAGCTAGCAGAGTGATAGATTGGCTATCTATTAGTGTGTCAGATGCTATAATCAATCACATACAGTATGTAGTGACACTTAAAGATGCATGGGATACCTTGGTTAAGCTATATAGCACAAGTACCAAGGTAAGAAAGATACATCTATCCAAACTCATGAAAACTTTCAAAATTTTGAGGATCTTATAGCCCTTCTTATCACTAAGAGATGAATGTCTCGGTAGTAAATCATCTTCTAGAAATATGCAAGAGCACCCCCTTTACACATACACAAGCAAGAGGTAGAGACAAATCATGTCACATACCCATTGTAAATACAACCCATTAAGCACAATATGGCGTATCCATTACTAGTATAGTTCAAATGGTTCATTATGGTTGCATTTAGATATTATTTTTTATCCCTATGAAGCTGCTATTTTGAGTCAATTACAAATTAAGCACTTTTTACTTAGGAAATGAAAAAACTGAATTCAAAAATGACATCTTTTGAAATCTGAATTCCCTGGGTAGGGCTTTTTCCTAGATTGAAATGTAACTAAAGTGGCCTAAATTGACCCGCAAAGTTTTGAAATCTGGCAAATTCAAACCAAAATTAGCAACATTTCGGATGTCCAAACGTCAGACGAAAAGTGGCCACGGGATCGAGAGACAACCCCGAACAATTTCCCTTTAAAAAATCCCAATGGCCCGACCGATGCCCCCAGGTGCACGCACAGTGGGCCCCACCCTGATCCCCGCCCAAGTGACATGCAACGCCATCCTCTAACACTCAAGAGCTCATATCTCCCCAAATTATGCACACACTTATCCACAGACATTGCTCACCAACATCCTGGATCCACAAGCGCCGCCCACCGACCCCCCAAACAATGCTCGTCATCCTCCCCCCATGGCATGCCTCCCTACACATACACCTTACCATCTTCACCCCCCTCTAGACCCTTCTTGGATAACTGGTGCACATACGCCCTCTCACTGCCACCTCCCTCCCTCCCCTCCCCTCCCCCACGTACACCCCTTCCATATCCCTCTTGGACAAGTGGTGCTCTCTCCCCAAGACACCTACCGCCCATGCAACTAGCCCAAATGGCACCCCCACCTGAACGCACTTGTCCCCCCTACTAGCACTCCCCTCCCCTCCCCCACGTACACCCCTTCCATATCCCTCTTGGACAAGTGGTGCTCTCTCCCCAAGACACCTACCGCCCATGCAACTAGCCCAAATGGCACCCCCACCTGAACACACTTGTCCCCCCTACTAGCACTCCCTTCATGTGTAGGCTCCCCCTACCCACACCTATATAAACCCCCCTCCCCTCCTCCTCTAGGAGGTAACACTCATGTAGAGGCTAGGCTCTAGCTCTAGGACATGTCCAACTCTTCTCCCCTTGTGTGAATAGACTTAAAGTCACCCTCTTAGCCTGTCCTAGCAAAGGCTACACGTACCCAAGCCTCACTCTCTTGTGGGCCCTCTAGTATGTGAAGAGACCTAAAGGTGAGCTTAAGCCTTATTCTCATTAGAATTTCAAGCAAGCTTTTGGAAGCCCCCATGTGAAGAGACTTAAGTGAGCTTAAACCTTATGCCCATTAGAATTTCAGCCAAGCTTTTGGAAACCCACATGTTGTCCGTTGCCAAATCCATTTGAACCGCTACAATCCTCTCTCCTAGTGATCTCTAGCATTTCATATCCACCCCTCGCTTTCTGTTCTTTGACAATATCAAATTAGTATGGTTGCTAGAGAAGAAGTTTTGAAACAATACATTCTCTCCTTCACTTACGCCTAGCACTTCCTCGCTAGTCACAAGAGAGGATTAATTTTAATAATTTCCAACACCAATTGTCTTTGAAACTTATGGTATTGTTTGTTTTAATAGCACATTTCTTTTCAACGGAATGCTAAACAGTGTGCACTACACACTTTCTACAAAATTGCAAATTGCATTTGCTCCGCAATTTACTCTTTTAGTTTCAAATTCCCTTTTTCCTAAAGAGGAAAATCTTGTCATGATGTGGGAGCCACTACCACCTGGCTAACAAATAGAAATTAGACAGAGACTATTCAGAATTGACCAAGTTTCAAGTTCGTAGTTTTAAGTTCTATTGACTTTTTATTTCAAGCTAAGATAATAAACACCTAAGAGAAATCTAAGTTTTAACTATAAGCACAAATATTTCAAGACAACAATGCCCATTTTTGGGGTACTTTTTCCCTTATCACACTAGGTTTCAAACCAACTAAATTGCCAAAGTGAGACAAAAAGGCAACAGTAAGCTAGTGGATGGATGCTAAGGAGCATATATTGAAGTGCTCGACCTACAACCAGTTGCCACTTCTGGAGAATGTGGAAACTGAGTCACAGACACTCTTTAAAGTTTTGGAGGGCACGTTGCGTTGATTACTTCAAAAAAGCAAGACCCACACCAGCAGCCTGCAAATATCTGATGTTTCCCTGTTACTAGCATATAAGTCATAGTCAGCGGCCCTCAAACTACAGTGAGAACTGCATGCACAATCCCATTCCTGGAGGCCCATGAACCAAATGAGGTCAATCACAGAACAAAGCTACTTCAAAAAAGTATGACCCACACCAGCGGCCTGCAAATATCTGATGTTTCCCTGTTACTAGCATATAAGTCATAGTCAGCGGCCCTCAAACTACAGTTAGAACTGCATGCACAATCCCTTTCCTGAAGAGGCCCATGAACCAAATGAGGTCAATCACAGAACAAAGCATCCTTAAATGTCCGAAACCTACCAAAAGACCCTCCACATCATGGGCCAACAATGGCTAACGTTTTTCAAGTTGGGAGTCTGCAACAGCACAATTCAGCTTAAGGAGTGTCACTTATTAACATTAATACAGACCAGCACAATGGTACCCACCCGAGCAAAAAACCTTTACACGAAGTATCAGTGTCGGCTGTCAGATCCACAAACACTGGATTGCAGGCTATCCGTCTCAATTACAAGCTGGCATACACCTGGTTCACTCTTCTACATGACAACAAGCTTGCAGTGAGGATCATTTTCAAGTACAGCAATACACCCTTCAGTATGCTACTTGCCCTACTTTGTTTTCTGCTACCCAGTACAGACCACTTTTACTACTCAGCCCTTAACTCATGCAAGTGTACTACCGCATGCCACCCCATCTAACAAAACCCACTAGTCTACACAGCACTCCGCCACCACCACTCTGTACACTGAATTTCTTTTCAGTGTTGCTACGAAACAGAACAGAAATACAGCACTCCAAATACAAAGGCTAATTCAAGTTCACCCTCATCTGTCTGTTTTATGCCTCCACAGTCCTCTCATAGGGCCGAGACATCTGCTCCATAGCCTGTACTTCCCGCACAGCCTCTTCCCAGAAAAAGAATGTTAGGACCTGTTCCCTGCTATCCTCTGTATAATGCGATGAAGAGCACCATACTAGACTGTCACAAAGATCCGAGTGTTCACTGTTCACTCAAGTCAAACTTTTAGATGTGGGAAAACAAAAAAGACCTATGCACAAAGCCAACTTTCGAGGGGATAAAAAAGATGAGAATTGCATTAAAACCAGTTAGCACCACCAGTGTCAATTCGGATCTTGGTGCTGTGAAATATCGATGCTAAGAGACTCCTCCGGCTCATAAAAACATATTTCCACTGAAAGAGATGAGGACACTCATGTCAATAACCACCTACCGAGTAAACCAGAAAGATTACGGCATACCACAAACTGTCTGCATTCCTCTTAAGAGAAATTCACCTTGCATTGTGGATATTCTCTTGAGAAAACTATAACCACCTTGCGTTATCAATTTCAGAGAATATCCAAGTACAAGCAATGCTGCTTCTCTCTCAGATAACTTCCACAGGTTTTCATTGAGAATCAAAGGAAAGAAAATATACACCAAACAAAAAATCACACTATTAACTAATAATGATACATAGCAAGAAGAAAAGCAGTCTCAATAAAAAGCTTCACCAAGGTCTCACAAACATTGCTGCCTACTAAACAGATTGCATTCAAATTTGCACTAGCAAGAATGCCCCCCTAACATAGAGCTAAAGATGACTTTAAAACTCAAAGGTCAAGTACACATAAGAAACCAGGAAAAGTTTAAGAACAGAACAATACAATCGTCCACTCTTCTGCCCAAAAGAGGACAACACCTGTAAATCAAACTTTAATATGGTCTAACTACTTTCGAGCCTGCACTATCATAAGACTAAACAACAAAAATGCTACTAACAGGCCTATCAGAGCAGTGCAGAGACCTCATATGCGGCCAACAGACCAGACCCTGATCGCACCATCTGTGTATCCCGAAAACAAGGTGCTTCCATCTGCACTCCAGTTCAAGCTCACACAGTATGGAACCTGAAAAGATGACCATCGAAAAAAATCTTTAACAGTACTGTGGAAACAAGACCTTAGATACAAAACAATACCCAGGGGCATTATGCACAGTTATCAAAATCGAAAAGAACTTCATAAATTGTTCAAAAAATCCAACAGAGGAAAACATCATGTAAACATAGAATCTTTGAAAATGGGTTGAAAACACAAACATGTGAGGGAAGAAGAGAATAAGAAGGTAATCCTAAATGTAAAAGTTCATAAGCTCTGGTAGGTCGATGGAGCATGACAAAGTTGCAATCATAGGGCTACACTACTTGCAAGAGTAGCGCCAAACAAGACATTGAGAGTGGTGTCAACAGCGCCTGCTAATTCTCAGGTACAATGAAATTGGCTTAACAGCAGACATTTGAAAACATGCAGGCAAATTGACAAGGTTTGGAGGCCGTCGTTATTTGAAATGCCGAAAACGATGGTTGAGGTCACAGAGATGGAGGATAAGGTGTGGGGATCAGAGGGGGTACTGCAGAGTCACTGGGAATTACTTGCATAAACCCCCCCCCATTAAGCTTAGGAATATGAACACCACATTAAAAAAATTGGCGACGCAAATGGGGTATCATTATAGGAAACAGAAACAGCAGATTGGAGGGGGGGTGGAATGGGGAAATGCCACATCAGCATGGGGGTGTAGGATAAGTACACACTTCCCACAAGAAATCAAAATGATGTTTTTTATTTTTTACTCTCTTCCTTTTTGGTGGGGGGGGGGAGAAAGAGAGAGAGAGAGAGAGAGAGAGAGAGAGAGCTGAGCTGGGTTGAGGAAATTTTGTTCAATTTGAAAAAATTTAATCAAACTGGGGAAGTTTAGAAGCATTAAAAATGATTGTTGAAAACTAAACAAAGTGGGAGAAATCTTGATCAACTTGGATAAAAGAGATGAAAGAGAAAATCAGAGAAAGAGGAAGACAGAGAAAGGGGAATTAGAGATAGAGAGAGGGGGGAGCTGGCAGCCATTGATGTAGCCCAGGGCTGAAGGTAAGCAACATTAAATAGCCTCTGCACAGTCATAAGGAGAAAGTACAAACTAATAAGCTGCTTTGAAAAACCACTCCATATATTGAGTTCAAACTGTTTGCTTGGTTGATAAACAGAGACAAAACTGGAATGCTTATCTATGAGATTTCAAGGTTCACCAATACATCAACCATAGGGATAAAAAACTCCGTTAGGCTGAAGAGAGAGAAATGGATGGGACTGGTTAACATTCAAACAACAGCAGTCAAAATAAGAACTCCAAAAAAGAACCTCACTGGTGGATGGCTAAAGAACAATTTAAATGTAACAAACTAGTCAAGATGTAAGGGAGAAATGGTGCACCTGTGCATTCTTAGTCAAATTGGAGAAATCAGGACGCAGCTCATCCACAATGCTCTTGCTCTCCAAATCCCAAATCTTGATGCAGGACTGCGTGGCAGCACAGAGCCAGTACCTGTTTGGGCTAAAGCACAGAGAATGGATGATGTCACCGGAGTCAAGCGAATAGAGGCGCTTGCCCTCGGCTAGATCCCAGAGCATGGCAACGCCATCCTTGCCACCGCTGGCACAGAGGGAGCCATCTGGCGACACAGTAACGCTGTTGACATAGCCAGTGTGTCCCGCAAGGTTAGTCCGGAGCTTACAATTGGTGAGGTTCCAGACCTTGACGGTGCGGTCCCATGACCCGGAGACGATGATGGGGTTAGCAGTGACAGGCGAAAACCTGACGCAGGAGACCCAGCCGGTGTGTGCATCACCATCTTGGATAGTATATTTGCACTCACCTAGAGTATTCCACAACTTGATGGAGCGGTCGCGGGAGGCTGAGACGATCTGCCGGTTGTCTGCAGAGAAAGCCACGCTGAGCACATCCTTGGTGTGTCCGACGAAACGCCTTGTCGCAACTCCGCCATTAAGATCCCATAGACGGAGCTCGCCATCCCAACTGCCGGAGAGGGCGAACTGTCCGTCGGACGAAATCACAACGTCCTGCACGAAATGGCCGTGCCCTGTCAATCGCTTCTTCGTGTAACCGAAGCTTTCGTCCCTGGTCAAGGACCACACCACTATCGACTTGTCGCGCGACGCAGAGACTATCATGTCGGAGTCGATTATCGGACAGGCTATCGCCGTGACCCAGTCGCTGTGGCCCTTCAGCGTCGCCCTCAGAGATACTGTTTCCGCCATGGCTGCTCCTCCTGCTGCTGCTCTAATGCAGAATGGAGAAATAAAACCCTAACGATGGATGTGCAGTGGAGCAGAGCAAAGAGGCGAGCTTGGCCAGCGTTTTCACGTGAAAACCCTAAGGCAGCCTTTCACACATACGTCCGGACACTCTTGGAAGGAGATTTTTCCTAGGGTTGAAGAGTCCATGGTTTCTTGCTTGTAATTTGTAAATGACTTTGTTGACCAATTGTGTAAATGGGTCATCTTCCCAAATGATAATCTGCAAGAAAGTGACAATGAGTCAAAGCTTGGCAACAACGTGCCAAAGGACTTGCGTAAACAAAGAGGGAACACCAATGAGAGGCATGACTGTAGAGGAGCTCGGTGCTTCATTTTTTGAACATACGAGGAAATAGAAACAATCACCACCCATCACTGGATCCCAACTGGGATCCGGAAGAAGATCTCCATCTCTACCCTTAAAGAGATTTGGTATAGTGTATTGGTGGGTGTTGACAGAGTCACACAAGCCCAAAGTGCTTGCACACTAAATCAAAACACACCTTCACAATGATGAACTTTCACAAACAAGTACAATATATAATCATAGGATCTCTCCCTCCATGAGAGAGCCTAGAGTGGTCCACAATTGGAGAAAACCTTGAAGGCCAACCTTGAAGGTCAACCTCTATACTTGGAAAACACCTCCCATGGATAGAGATGTGCAAGTTGAAGGGTTTGACACCACAATATCAATGTTAGTCAAATCTACAACAAATGGTTGGAGGATGATCATGGATGCATAACATCGATTGACGTCCCCACGGCCATCCCTAAAATTGTTGGCGCTAAGTTGGTGGATTCAACCACAATGTATGTAAATCAATCACATCCCTTAACACTTTGAGTGCTATTTGAGCTTGATAACTTGGTAAATATTACCACCACTACAAACTTGTTAGATTTGTCACCCCCTAGCATGTGGCTTAGGTTTCCATATAAAAAGTCATTTAGTGTTATTTCACAAATTGAGCTTGATACTTGGTAAATTTTTCCAATACAATAGACTTGTTAAAAAACTAGCAAGATTTGTCAACCCCAAGGGTTTCCATATAAAAAGTCATCGAGCTATGGCAAGCTCTCCTCCACCTTAACCCCAAACATAAAATCTACTCTTGGAAGTGGGAGAAATTGTAGGCAAACTACACTCACTCCATGCAATGCTTATATTTTACTACTCTTGGAAGTGGGAGAAATTGTAGGCAAACTAACACTCACTCCATGCAATGCTTATATTTTACTATCCTATGAAATGAAGGTACAAGGTGTTTAATTTTTTGAACAAATGCCATACATTGGCAATAACCCAAAGGTTTAGTGATCCTTGGATATGGGTAAACTGACATTACCATGTACCATCTATTGAATCGAGCATATGGCAACATTAAGACTCCATACCAATACTGTGATAGTCCCACTATGCCCTAAAGAGCCAACCCTAGTATGTAGCCCCATTGCCAGCCTTCGAAAAGGCGAAACCTTACCATACTTGTCGTCGATAATATTTTTAGGTGGGATGGTTTAATCCAAATCCTCAACATCATGTTCCAAAGCCTTTATGGAAACTGTCCCATCCACGCTAAATCCAACCTTTCCATTCACAACATCCACTAACCCTTAGGCCCTTCTCTTCCAATGATTCCTCATGAGCAAGCCACCCTACCCTCGCCTCATCTCATAAGCATAACTAAGGGTGGGTGGCAAAAGCCTCCTCAAGGCTACTCCATGGGGAATGCTAAAGTCTTGATCCCCAAAAGACCCTCAAGCAATCCAATTGACCAAGAGGAGCCAAAGAAAGCAAAGGCACAAACTTAAGCCAATAAACAACCATGTAGAAAATGTATAGCTCAATGGTGTTGCATATGAAACACATTACTAGTACAAAGGATGTGACAAGGGCATGCTAAATCCAACCTTTCCATTCACAGCATCCATTGACTCTTAGGCCCTTCTCTATGATTCCTCATGAGCAAGCCACCCTAACCTCACCTCATCATAAGCATAACTAAGGGTGGGTGGCAAAAGCCTCCTCAAGGCTTCTCCATGGGGAATGCTAAAGTCTCGATCCCCAAAAGACCCTCGAGTAATCCAATTGACCAAGAGGAGTCAAAGAAAGCAAAGGCACAAACTTAAGCCAAAGAAATAACCATGTAGAAAACATATAGCTCAATGGTGTTGCATGTGAAACACATTACTAGTACAAAGGATATTACAAGGGCAACACTCTTATCCAATGAAAGTTCAAACCCTCTCGATAAGAGACCTAGGAACAATCAAAGGAGCAAACAAAGGCTAATGAAATAATTTCAAGCTCTCAAAAGTCATTCAATGTGGATGTTAGAAATAAGGAAATAATCATCCATCAACAAATAGAGCGTGCAAAAGGTTCTAAGGTTTGGGGCATCTTGAGGAATATTCTTGTGTGCTCGCTTTTATGTCCTTTTGGTGCCTATAAAAGGCTCGGCCACTAATAGAGAAATCACACTTGTGGTTCTTGGCTCATTCTCACTTTTGCCCTTAATTTGTGTCCACATCTTGTGCTAGTATTATTAAGTGTTAATAATCATATTCATTAGCAATGATCAACATGCTTAATCACGACTTCTTTCCACCTCAAATCCTAATTCCAACATGGTATCATAGCTATGATCTCTAGCTATCATCATTAAGCCATAATTCCAACATGGTATCAAAGTTATGATCTCTAGCTATCATCATTAAGCCATAATTATAATTGTATTAGCTATAACCATTTCTCTTTCCTCTATGCAACTTTCACTAACATGCTTGCTTCTCACTCCTTACAACTTCTCTTTGAAAACCAAGCATAGAGCCTTTAAGCTAACTCATAGGGCTTCCACCACACCAAAGGGCTCAGCCTAATTCAAGATAAAAGGGCTTCCATCACACCAAAGGCTGATTCAAGTAAAAAGGGCTTCAAAAAAATATTATTTTTTAGCGAAAAGGTGTAAAATCAGTGCCTATAGTTTGAGTTGATCAACTTCCTTTTAGCCATCAATAATTGGTGCACAAGGAGTTGGCACACTAAATCTTGAAGCAAAGTATCCACCAACTGAACCAAGCATTTCATCAGTTTCAACCCACCATCATAAGCAAGTGATAAGCACAAATCACTTTGAGGTCATTGGGGGTTTCAAGCTTCAATTTACAAGTATATGAGCTACTCTAACTCTGATTTACATCACGCATTTGCTGCATGATTCTCATCCTCCAAAGCACACTAGTTTTCTACCTATCTTAAGGGGGAGATTTACACAAATCACCAATTTATGTGTGTCATTAATCCTTAAACCTCTTTTGTAAGTGATTACACACTGTTGATGAAGCTAATACCAGTTGGCAAGGCCTTCTCATATCAAAAAATCTCATTCCATGATTTTAGATAGTTTTGATGACAATGTTCTCTACACTTGCCAAATGAAGATCAAGTCTTCTACTCTAACAAAATCATCAACAAAGGGCTTTCCAAGACTAAAGCCTAATCATGAAGAAAATGATTTATCCACCAAAGGAGATCATCATCAGTAAAACTTACAAGCAAAGAAAGCAATGAACAAGAATTTATCCTTAAAGAAGAGGCCAACCTCATAAAAAATGATGCATAAGCCTTCTAAAAAGGCTTCCTTGAATCAAAGCCATTCACATAATATCCCTACTCTTTTGTAAAGCCTCACCTTGACTAAGTTGGTGAAACCTAAGCCATAGATTGCTAGGTAAATCCAAACATGTCAAAGGCTAAGGTGGTGAAACTAAAGCCAAAGATTGCTAGGTAAATCCAAACATGTCAAAGGCTAAGGTGGTGAAACCTAAGCCATAGATTGCTAGGTAAATCCAAACATGTCAAAGGCTAAGGTGGTGAAACTAAAGCCAAAGATTGCTTTGTAAATCCACACGTGTCTAGAGTGATGGATAATCAGTGTTAGAAATAAGCAAATATTTCCATCAACAAATAGAGTGTGCAAAAGGTTATAAGGTTCTAAGTTTTAGGGCATCATAAGGAATATTCTTGGGTGCTCACTTTTACGTACTTTTAATGCTTATAAAGGCTTAGCCACTACCACTGATAAAAAAATCACACTTGTGGTTCTTGTCTCATTCTCATTTTTGCCCTTTATGTGTGTCCACATTGTGTGCTAGTGTCAATCATATTCATTAGCATGATCACCATGCTTAATCACCACTTCTTTTTCCAACCTAATTCCAATAGTGGGTACCCAAGAACGTACTTCAAAATCCAAGGATATCATGATGGTAATGCCATTATGTAGGTGCTCACCAATGCTTAGTAAAAACAAAGAAAGAGATCCTTGCTATGTAGGTGCTCACCAGTGCTTAGTAAAAACAAAGAAAGAGATCCTTGCTATTAAACTAAATCCTACACAAAATCCCCAAATGATATAGCATCCAAAAACAAGGCAAGTAGACCACAATAACAAAAAAGATGGGAACAATGAATTACTTGCAAGGCCCATGACAAAACAAAGAAAAAGATGCAGCCAACAACTGTTACCTCCTAAAAAGAGAGTGTAGGTACTCGTACCTATAAATGACTAGCCCTCTACTTCACAACTCTAAGCAATACCATAATAACTTACATCAGAAAAAGATGCAGCTACACAAGAATTTGTCTTACACAAGGGCCAAGTTTCGGCATCACCAAAGATCTGGACACGCCAAGCCCATTTCTATGATTAGACTAAGAACCACAAACCAAGAACTAATAACCACTTTAATGGTAGAGGTGACTATAATGTTGGTGGCTTGGAAGAAATCCTCCACCTACCTTAACAATTGTTTGAGGACATCAAATCTCATAAGCCAAGCTTCATCATGGCCCTAGAACTACCTCAACCCTCCAACAATAAGATACAATGTTTGTGACAACATTGTAGGCCCTTTCCCAAACCAAATTATTTATGGCAATTCAAGAGGTAAACTTTGTAGTAGACACAAGAATGTACGCTCGCAAAATTGGAGCATAGACAAAAGAACTTGTCACTCGCTAGGTGGGGAAAAAAATCTCAAGTCGAACCATCACCAAAAAAGGCTAACACATAACCTCCCATGCCCAAGACCAACTTCAAGCATCTACTTTTCCAAGTGCTTCTTGGAAAGATTCAACTAACCATGTTCATCAACACATGGAGGCATCAATCATTGCCACCAAGGTCATGAGTGGTTGATAAAGAGATACTTTGCTTTATAGCACTAACCTATTCCATAATTTATCTTCACTTTGAGTTAGTCAATATAACTTCTACATAAATCTACATCAAGGGTGACATGACCCCAAAATAATCCTTCAAAGTTTCAACATATAACAAAATCTAACTTGGCACCAGCAAAGAGATAGGAAGTTTGATTGTTATATTTGAAGGGAAATCTTCAAAAAAGTTACATTTACTCTAAGTTAGAGTGGAGTTTAACCATCTGTAGATTGATGGTAGTTAGAAACTCAACAAAATTCTAGAGCATATGCTTGTGCAAAGATGTTACTCTAAGAGAGAAGTATCTCTCAACTTTGGAACTAATCCTTGTGATTCATGATTAGATTGGCTCTAGTTTATTTCTCCTATGGCCGTAGAGCTTTCCAAGGAGAAGTTTTAACAAGTTGGTGATGCAACATGGTAGCGTAGTCTACAAGTATCTAGTAGCATAGTCTAAGAACTTGCGCTACTAGAGTGCTCTCCAGTACATTAGCTTCTGTGCTAACGACATGATGCAAAATCAAGGCATGAAATTTGCCTTGGGGTTTTGGTTGAAATACCAAATATTGGCTTGTGTGAGCATGATCCTATCTTTACAGAGGTCTGGCGCGCTGTACGCGTATGCACTTTGTCACAGCCTCGCCCACCTTCCTCGCCGGCACGTAATGCTAGTCCGGAGAGACTGGCCGTAGGTGCGGCGGGTAGCGAGGCGAGATTAGTCCGGAGAGGCTAGCCAAGCCTTCGGGGTATAATTTTGATAGTCCAAGTGCGGGTCATCCTGGGATTCAGAAGACCTATGCACTAGTAAAAAGACAGTTTTATTGGCCTAGTTTGTTTAAGAACGTCCACACTTATGTGCTGAAATGCAGTAAGTGCCAGGTCAATAAACATGAACGTCTTAAGGTTGGAGGACTACTCCATCTGCTGGAGATTCCTCAAGGGAAATGGGAAAGCATTTCCATGGATTTCATTACCGGTTTACCCAAGACGAGTCGAGGGAATGACTCGGTGTGGGTAGTAGTGGACAACTAAACTGGCAAAGTTTATTACCACGAAGAAAACTGTAAAAACGCCAGAGTTGGCAAAACTCTTTATTGAACATCTCTACAAGCTATATGGCCTGCCCCCGCAGATATAGTGTCGGATAGAGATAGAAAGTTCAACAGTCATTTTTGGAGGGAAGTCTTCAAAAAGTTGGATACTACTCTGAGTATGAGTACGGTAGATCATCCGGAGTCTGATGGTCAAACAGAAAGGGTTAACCAAATACTCGAGGATATGTTGCGTTCTTATGTCAATAAGAAGCAATCTAATTGGGAAGAGTACTTGCCCTTATTGGAGTTTGCCTATAATAGCTCCAAACACTCAGCGACTGGATTTACACCATTCATGTTAATGTATGGATTCCAGCCGAGATCTCTGATGGCTGTAGGCCTAGAAAAGGAGAAGATTCAATCTGTCAAGGATTCCCTTGAAGATATGAATGATATGCTCAAAGCTGCACGCGAGAGCATTCGTAGCGCCAGGATCACGCTAAAACATTTGCCGATAAAGGACGCAGACAAGTGACCTTTGCAGAAGGTGACTTTGTATTTTTAAAGGTTCCTGCGCAGTCAGCAACCATGAAAACGGGAAAGTGTGATAAACTTTCTCCTAAATATTGCGATCCTTTCAAGGTCCTTAAGAAGATTGGGGACATAGCCTACAAACTTGAGTTACCGGAGAGTTCTCAAGTTCATCTTGTCTTCCATGTTAATAAACTGAAGAAATCAGTTCACGGGTTAGAGAACGTAGTTTCTCTAGATATTTTGGTGGAATTGATCACTCCACCAAACGTACCACATGAACCGGAAAGGATTCTTGGGTATCGAGAGAGACAAACCCGACATAAAGTGTACCAAGAGGTACTTGTTAAATGGATAGATAGGGATGAGGAGGTAGCTACCTGGGAATGCCGTAGTGCAATTTCCAAAAGGTTTCCCCAGTTTGTTTTCGAGGACGAAAACTCTTCTTAAGGGGGAGGTAATGTCACGTAGGCTGTAATGCCTGTGACCGACGGCAGACCGGATGGCTATATCCGGGGTTCAGTGGGAGAGGACGTCCATGCGGAGTCATGGGCGGCCAGGCTAGTGTGGACGGCAGGCCACACACTATATAGCCTGGGGGATGAGGGGCAATCCTCATTCTTCCTCTATGGCTGGGTGGTGAGCCAGAGGCCGTCCCCTCTTGTGGTAATGCCCGTAGCGGCGTTACGGGAATGTAACATATATGCTAATAAAATCACAAACTTTAACTAAATATACAATTTGGAGAGAAAAACTGTGTATGTGCATCTCAATTACAAAGCTTCATATAAAAGAATATACAATATCTACATCGAAGTGTTGATTTGGGAGACCCAAAGATTCAAGTCAAATAAAGGAAAGTGCTCGAAGTATGATGCCTTGAAAAACTCATAAAATCCATATCAAGTATTAACAGGTCAGTTCTTTAAAAAAAAACAAAAACAAAAAAACAGTGAATATACAAACTTTAAATGATTTGATGGAAACATATCTGCCACCGTAGTGTTATTCTCACCGCTCATGATGGATTGTTTGATAAAGCATGCCAAAAAAACTAATAATCTCAAAAGAACATGATATCCATATAAATAGAGTTGCTCCTTTTTTTTTTGTTTCTAATTTTAGAGATATAAATTTTATCACACTATAGATAAACATAGATCCCTAATTATTATTTTTTTATATTAAACATAGATCCCTAATTATTATTTTTATGTTTAGAAAGGACTTACAAATATGGCCTATATGAGAGAGAGAGAGAGAGAGAGAGAGAGAAATAGAAAAAGAGATTAAGCATGTTCAAGGGAGGAAAGAAGTGGTAGAGAGAAACGAAGAGATGAAAACTTAGCTTTTCATTCTTCTTCCTTCGCTTGATCTACTTTTTTTCTTCTTTTCAACATAAAAGCACAAAAAAAAGACGAGAAGAAGAAGGTAGAAAATTAGAAACATGCTTATTAATCATTACTTAATTATGTAGGGAATAACAAAAATCATATCAGGTAAGAGAAATCACTTATCTCTTCAGTCGCTACTTTTTCCTTAAAAAAAAGCAATCACTGTTTTTATCATAAATTTTGATCCAAAATTCTAATTAAGGATCTTTTTAGTGCGTTGAAAATCTTGAATTACGATCTACAACTTTGTAGAAGAGGTCAAAATTTGAATCTGTGATTTATTAGGTCGAAAATTTGATTTATGCAACCTATTAAAAAAAACAACACAAAAAGCAACCCTGGATAGCAGTCCACTAATCTGGACATAACTTTTGGTAGAAAACTCCAATTGAAGATATTTTTAGTGCTTTATAAAGCTGACAATCAGCTCTACAACTTTGTAGAAGAAATTAAAATATGAATCTATGACTTATTAGGTCAAAAACATGATTTACGTAACCTGTTTTAAAGAAAAGCAACCCGAGAGCATAGCCAAGCTCTGATACCACTGTTGCCAAACAGAAGCAAGATGAGGCATATAAAACCACATAAAGCATGGAAACATACATACTAAGAATACCATGAAAGCTCCAACACGTAGGGAGAGGGAGAGAGAGAGAGTGAGAAGTATTGGCTTAATCGGCCCCTCAACTAAGTGCCATGAATGGTCCCCTCAGTGGGTATTTATAGTTTTTATTAAGATAAATTTGGCAAAAGCCAGTTACAATGCTTTTTTCACCCGATTTAAGACTTTTGATACAAGAGGGTGTTCTCACGTGAAGAGTGTGTGTATACAAATAGTATGCACATAATAGTGCATGGCCATACATGAATATAGGGTGTCTACATAAAGCTTCATGGTTGAGAGTGTTCACATAAATCATTATGTTGATTCCAAAATTTTGCTTAAACCACACTACTTATCCATCATGAATCTCAACTTGAGGTGGAAATTTATTACCTCTCCATGTAACCCTACTTTCTTATCCTCGTTAATTTTGATTCTTGAGCCTTGCCTTTATTTTACTTGGAGGAGGTATCACCTAATCTTACTCTTTGTGAGCTTTCTTGTCATCATGAGAAGGCATCTTGACACCATAGTGCATCCTTGGATTGGACCCCTCTCCCTACTAGAGATCTTCTCATTGAAATATTGGGATTGAATGGTATTTCCAACTTTATGGAGATGTTCATAACTCTTCACATGTCATGGAGCATGTCTATAGCACATCCTCTTTCTTTCGAGCACCACATTAGTCCCCATCATTTGGGATCAATGCATTTCAAGCATTTCAAGCATGGCTTTTAGGATTCTTCATTGTCATGGTTTTTTTAAATTTCTAGCATTTTCACGTGGCTTTCAACTTCATTATCATGCTTTTTCAAGCCCCTAATGCACCCATTTTCTCATGGGATCTTGGCATACATTTTGTACATTTTAAAAATCTTTTTTTTTTGTGCATGCACATGCACTCACAAAAAAAAATAACGATCGGGTGTCACATATAGGCACTACGTAGTTTGTTTTTTCTTCATCATCCTCTCATCTACTTTGAGTGTCACATTTAATGGTCTTTGGGCTTTATTTTTTTCATTTTTTTCATCATATGATCTACTTTAGAGATAGTGTGTCCCCATCACTTTTTTATACATCCAAGGACCAGATGTACATCACGGCACAAATTGGGGTATGTTAACCAGATTCCTTACATCCCCTTGGTTTACTCTTCATTACATGATCCTTATGTGTGCCCTTCAATTACATATTACATTGATGCTTCATTGGCATTTGTTTATGGTTTATTTCCATGTGCATATGGGCCTAATGGGCCTAGAGCCTTATATTTGATACACCTTGGTCCATTTGGATGGTCATTGGATATATGTGTATTCATATTATTTAGGCAACATGAATTTATTCTATTTGTTGCAATCCATGGGATCGTGGAGTTGGTGACATGTGGCAAATTGAGTAGCTCTTTGGATGAGCTTATAACTTTTTTATTGGCAATGTGAGTAAGGACACTTCATTCCTTTATGTCTGGTTGGAATCCTATGTCATTTCTAAGCTCTTCCTTTGTGCTTGCCCCTTATGTGTTATCTCCATGGAGATCTTCCCATGTCTCAAATGAATTAGCAATTGTGAGGAGTGGATGTAAGGTTATTGATTACTTTCTTGAATGAGTTGAATGGATGCATACAGATGGAAAGAGATAAGTTAAGCTTATCTTATGTATGTGATTCTCACTTGCGAGGGTTAGATCATCCTCTTACCCATAGAAGTAACTTTGGTGATTTGGGAGATGGTTCGATCAACTCATTGGGTGCACATTTAGATTAGGTTATAATGAGAAAAATGTTGAAAGTTATGCTTGTATGAGAGAGTGAGAGAGGTGTGATTGGTTTATGTGATGGTGTGAGCAACTCCACGGTGACAGTGTGGAGGTGAAGCTTGGAGTTTGGAGCTTTACAAGCGAGCTTGGAGGCCTCAAGGGACTCGAGCTTGGAGGCCTCAAGGGACTCGAGATCGAAGCATTGGTAAGTACCCCATGACGGTTGTGTTCTATTGCTCATCCATTAGGTGAATGTTTAGAGTTCTCTCTTGGAGGTGAGGTAGCCCATAACAAGGGGGGAGTAATATCATGAGACGACAGTGGTAGTTCTGGGAGCCTAGAGAGCTCAACCATTCGGACAAGGCATGGCTGGGGTTTAGGGGAGCCAATATGATTGGTAATGGACTCAAGGGTGGTCGGGCACTAATAATAGTGGCTGGGCACATGAAAAGGGCCAATAGGCTATTAAAAGAGGAGGGGTCTAAACTTAGGTGAGCCGTGTGGAAGATTGGCATGGTTGGGTGGAGAAATCATAGAGCTCTCAGACCTTTGTTTGGGATGGAGGTTGATTGGCCATGGCTGTCCTTATAGTCTCCTCATGTTGATTTGCTTCAATCTGTCACCTTTGGATCCATGGATCCAACCCATCTATTTTATATCATTGACCAGAGTCTAAGTTTGAACAGATTTAAAGTTTGAACGAAGTCCAAGTTTGACTAGAGTCACAAACTTGGACCAGTCTAGGTTTGACTAGAGTCAAACCTAGACTAGTTTATTTTAATTCGGCCCCCTATTCAAAACTGGCATAGAACCAATTCCAGGAGTTCACTTGAGTCCCCAACTTCAAGCCACTATTTTGACCAACTAGTGTATGAGCACGTGAGCCTAGAGGAAATTTCCAGGTTTGGTCTAAGATTTTAAAGGCTAAATCCATTTCCTCTAGCATGTTTAAGATCACTCATTAACTCTAAAAAGATGATCTGCTTTAAGAACAACCCTTTGATGCAACTTTGGTCTAGGAAAGCTATTAGAAAAATAGTAATCCGAATAACTGTAGTGCATCAAACCATATACTTTCAAACCCACCTAGCCTTTAGTCACATTATCAAAGTGTATACCAGAAGGCGGATTCCATTGAGTCTACCTTAAGTGTGGATTCTTGGAAAGAAATGAGCCAAATGAGCATAGACTTTGGTGGAGGTACAAGTGAACAATTGAGAGTGGGAGGCACCACGGTCCACCAAGCCCCAAAGTTACTAAAACAAGCTCTATAATTAGTGACATAAACTTCATGAAGAAGGCATTCAGCCGACATGAAGCTCTTGCATTGGAGTGGGAGTAGGACCATAATGGTTTTCCCCCCAGTAGAGATGCCACACTTTTCCAAACTCTTGGCTTCAGGAATTGCCTGTTAGAGCTTAGGCCAAAAAGCACATGGCAAACAAGTTGAGTCTCTTTTGTAATAGCCTATGCTGAAGCAAGTGTCATTTGGTACCTTGCCATTGAGCTGCAAATGCAACTTCCCTTGTGGGTGCACTAGCCCATCTGCCATCGTGTCCTCACTACGTTGTCATCGTGTGTTGGTTCTCTCTCACAAGATGTGGGTAGACAAGAAGCTCATGAGAGGGAAAATCCTACACTTAAACGTACCTATTCAAGAAAACCATCAAGCATGCAATGTTAGAAAGTAAGTGGAGTATGCACTTAGAGATCAAATGTTACCAAGGTTATAAGAAATTACAATGGCAAATGTAAGGAAGCGTTGTAAACCTTAAAAGGTACTAACTACACGTAGTAGATTCCCAAGAAGAAAGTGGCTACTTTAAGTGGGGATCACAAAAGTCTTTCTTCAACATTGAATATCCTCAAATCAAAGGATGGTGGACTGAGAATCAAGGGAGATTATTTAGGGCATGATTAGGAAAAGATTAATCTAATCCATGAGCTAATGATGATGTACTCCAACCTATTTAAAGACCCCGCCCATCTAATGGAAATTGTGTATGTTGGATCAACTCTCTAGCATTGTTATTATCTTAACAATAGTACTAATTAATTTTTTCTACGGAGATTATGCTAAAATGCTGAGCCTAAGTCACTACTATCCACCCGAATCACTTCTAACTTGCAAGTTTCAAGTTAGTATCAGAGCCTACCACCATCCCTTAGCCACCAATACAACTCTAGGATGCCCAACTGGTAAATATCATTAAGGCCTTAATTAGTTTGCTAAATGTCTTCCATTCATTCACTCAAATCACCTCAAATCAAGTGATTTTAATGAAGATTTAAGCAACCCATAATCCCACAAGAGCAATGAGATCATCTACATTAACTCATATCAAGCATCCATGGTGCAATTCGAGCATAAAACTGGGAGCATTTTTAGATTTCTATATAGACTAAAAATGGGCTCAAGAACTAGACTAAAAATGGGCTCAAGAACTAGTATAAATTATGTTTTTTATGCAATTAAAGCTATGAGAATATTTAGCTATCATTTCTCCATGCTCATATCGTCTTATAGCTTTATTTGCTCTTTAAGCCTCTCAAATCATCAATTTACTCTCTGTTTTCATATAATAGAAATTTACCTACAAATAGAGAGTAATTAATGCTTAATTAAAGTGTTTATCAATGGATGTGAATGGATGCAGGAATGATGTGAATGGATGTAGGAATGATGTGAATGAATGTGAATGGATGTAGGAATGATGTGAATGGATGTAAGAATGATGTGAATAAATGTGAATGGATGTAGGATGATGAGAATGGATACGAATGGATGTGGAATGGTATAAATGGATGTGAATGGATGTGAATGGATGTAGGAATGGTATAAATGGATGTGAATGGATGTAGGAATGATATGAATGGATATAGGAATGATGTGATGGATGTAGGAATGATGTGAATAAATGTGAATGGATGTAGGATGATGAGAATGGATACGAATGGATGTGGAATGGTATAAATGGATGTAGGACAATGTAAATAGATGTGGAAAGATGTGATGTGAATTGATGTAGAAGAATGTGGAATGATGAGGTTGCACACCTGACGGAGAGTCAATGAAGGACTTCTCGCGAGGCAAGGTCAATCAAGGTCTTGACCAGCCTCGGTTCGATTAAAATGGTGAGCTTCCGATATGGTGGATGAGGGACCAAGGAAGTGGCCTATGAGTGAAGCACTAGGTGACCTGCGAAGGAGCCTAGAGGGTGCTGACCATATGGTGCTCGGGCTCTGTGTCGCCTAAGATACCCACACGTGCGTCGGGGAAGAAAATGCTTTGGAGTTGTTTTCTAAACACGGGCATGGATCTAGTTCATTGGCCTTGCTGGTCTTCAACGGAGGAGTTCATGGCTCTTTTACATGGTTCTTGTTGTTTGATCTAGCTAATCTTCAACGGAGAGTCCATATAGATTTTATGTGATTATATTCCTAGGTACTATGGGCTAGGGCTAGGGACTATTGAAAAGGTCCCTGTGTGAGCAGGGACCTTTTCAATATAGATTTTATGTGATTATATTCCTAGGTACTATGGGCTAGGGCTAGGGACTATTGAAAAGGTCCCTGTGTGAGCAAGAACTAAGAGATTATCCTCTAGCCGAGATGAGGAAATCTCGCATTTTTTAAGTGGGGTAGGATGTAAGATTCCTCCCTCCAGCTTTTGTGATGTAAAGGTGTAAAAACCTCCCTTTCAGTTTCTGTATTCATCCCCTATTTCTGAATACAAAAAAATATTATTTTTTCTTGTTTTTGGCCTAGAGAGAGAAAATGTTCTAGAGAGAGAATGCAAAATTGAGATATTTTGGATACAAAGTTTCTCCTAATATCTAAGATGAATTCCCCTGAAACAGATGTTCAAAAAGAATTTTCCAATGTGCATTAGAAATTAACCGAATATGTGTATTGGAGACGTTAGCCTAAGGGTCCACATTTTTTAAAATTTTTTACTAAGGTCCAAATAAGGTTCTAAAGGGCCGATAGGATTAATCCAAGTGTTGGGATGACAAAAATACAAAGAATAAAAGAAAATACCCCAAAAATGAGTAAATGCTCACATAAGATGAAGAGTTGACCAAGTACTAGGTTTATTCGTTAAAAATCAAGGTTTATTAGTTAAAAAATCAAAATTTGACACCTCACTAAGGAGGGAAAGGGCTCATGAAGGAGGCACCTTTCTCATCATTACCTTGCATTTTTAATTCAAAAAATGAGATATTTTTATCTCTCCTCCTGCAAACTGGATCAAAAAGTGAGCTAAACTGGTCCAAAACTTGTCCAAAATGGATCAAAGCCTCTAGATCCCAGTTGGACTTGGTTAGTGGCCTCCCTCACCTATAAATAGACCCTCATTCCTTTGTATTTTCATCTTTGAGTAATTACATGCTAGTATTATCTTCATTTTAGTGTAATTCTATTATCCCTCTATTTTCCCTCTTTCTGGAAGCTTTGGACTTTCACAATTCTCCATCCTCTCTTGGAGATTACCCTCCCCAACTTGGTGGCCAAAGCTTGCTTTGTGGGCTTCACTTCTTTCTTTAAAGAATCAAGCCAAAATCAAAGGTAAGCCTTAATCCAATGGTTTTTCTATTTTTCTCAATGGTTATCTCCTTCCCAACCCCTCTAATGCTTGGGAAGCTTTCTTGAAATCAAGCTTTCTAACGATTCATAATGTTTAAATGGTTTAATACTAATCTTTATGTTTAATTATAGTATTTTTATTAGTAAATCTCTCTTTTTGGAAAGATTAATCATCTTTATGGTTAGATCCTTGTTAGAAGGATGGTTCTTAATGATAAACTCATTATCTTAAACAAAACTATAGGCTTGACAAGCTAGAGAAAAAGATTAGGTATTTTTATGATTTTAATCTAGTTAAAAATGATTTTAATCTCGTTAAAAATGATTAGGTATTTTTATGATTTTAATCTAGTTAAAAACAATGATTAATTTCTTAAAGCTTATTTATGATTAAGAAAAATCATATTAATTCATTTTAAGTTGAAAGAGGGTTATGCTAACATTTTTGGAAATGAGGAATGGATATTGAAGAGTAATCAAGAGATTTAATTATAATTATGCTTATAATTATGTTATGTATGCATAAATAAATTTTAGTTTAAAAGAGGAGTTCTTATCATATTTCAATTATGAATATTCATTTAAAGTTAGAAAATTGAACATTCTCAGAAGTTGCAGCAGCGAAAGCATAGGTAAAATTTTCCAGAAAAAAGATAAATCTTATTTTTATGCATAAATTTAATAAAGCAAAAAGAGAAATTCACATCATATTCTAAGCATAGATATTTTTGTGCCAAAAGAATGATTTTTGTCATATTTATGAAAAATACTTTTATAGTATTTATGTATAATTGTTTAAATATAAAAAAGATAAATTTTTATTATATTTATCTTTATATATGTACATGCATAAATAAATTTTATGCTAAAAGTGGAGTTTTGAGAATTATTCAATAGTCAAAAAATAAAGAAGGTCATGCACAAATATTATAGAATCATTCAATTTATGAGAATTATAGATAATAATTCATTTAGATAAATGGATTACTGTTTATACTAAAAGAGTAAATATGGGTATAATTGATTTTGTAAATCCCATGAATCTTTTATTCAAAAAGAAGAATATTGAGCATATTTTATTTTGAGAAATTTGTAAATGGATGTGAATGGATGTATAGATGTAGGAATGATGTGAATGGATATAAGAATGATGTGAATGGATGTAGGAATGATGGGAATGAATGTGAATGGATGTAGGAATGATGTGAATAAATGTGAATGGATATAGGAATGATGTGAATAAATGTGAACGGATGTAGGATGATGAGAATGGATGAATGGATGTAGGATGATGTGAATGGATGTAGGATGATGAGAATGGATGTAGGATGTGAATGGATGTAGGATGATGAGAATGGATGCGAATGAATGTGGAATGGTATAAATGGATGTAGGACGATGAAAATAGATGTGGAATGATGCGATGTGAATTGATGTAGAAGAATGTGGAATGAAGAGAAATGACGTGAAATGATGTGGAAAGATGGAGTTTGTTGAAAACTGTAATTGAGACCTATTTTTAAAGATTGTTTTATGTCAAGAATGCTGGGAAAGCATTGCGACTATCTTGTCAAATAAGGTCATGTGAGGACCTAAGTGAAAAGGTTGCAGAGCTGACAGAGAGTCAATGAAGGACGTCTCACGTGGCAAGGTCTTGGCCGAGGTCTTGACCAGCCTCGGTTCGATTAAAATGGTGAGCTTCTGGTATGGTGGATGAGGGACCAAGGAAGCGGCCTATGAGTAAAGCACTAGGTGACCTGCGAAGGAGCCTAGAGGGTGCTGACCATGCCCAGGATACCCACACGTGCGTCGGGGAAGAAAATGAGTTGAAGTTGTTTTCTAAATACGGGCATGGATCTGGTTGATTGGCCTTGCTAGTCTTCAATGGAGGAGTTCATGGCTCTTTTACATGGATCTTGTTGTTTGATCTAGCTGATCTTCAATGGCGAAGAATCTATAAAGATTTTATGTGATTATATTCCTAGGTACTATGGGCTCGGGACTATTGAAAAGCCCCCTTTGTGAGCAGGTGGTGAGCGTTCTAGTTGCCAATCATGCCATAGGTACGCCGAGGAAGAAATGATTGAAAATTGGACTAGGAAATGAAATACTAAGGATCCTGATGGGAAACACTGAGGTTTCGTTCCAACTCTGTTTTAAAGACAGCTGAATCTATAAAAAAGGCAATTTCATATTGGGTGGGTAAGTGGTGTGTCTATTTTGTAATTTGCATGAGAGCCGGCTAGGGGGCCTAGGAACTCTTTTCCCTGGTACCCGAGACAAAACATAACCAAATTTTCATAATGGATCTTATCAATACAGTGGTTGGGCAGTTGGCTAACCTATGGGACTCGATGGGGTTAGGCTGGACTAATCGGTTCCTATAATAAAATTCAATTCTGTTCAAGTTACGATAGTTGAAGTAAGTCCCAGGATAATCCTTGTTCTATGGAAAAAGAATCAACGGGTGTGCCTCTTTTGATGGGGAAAAAAGCGTTGGTCTCTATGAACCACATGCAACTTCCTCCTTTGATTCGGCCATGTGACCTGCCAGGTCGGTCCGGATACAAAGGATAGTTAAGGCTGTTGACTACGTTAGTAGATTTTTCCTTGAGGAATCGCTTATGTTTGTGGGCGAGGGAAGTTTTTTTCGGGTTCGGTTTTGGAAGAGCTGCCGGATTAGTCTCTTGTCTGGACATTCGTGGGGCGAGGCCCCAATTGGGAAACTCTGCCCTCCTGTGTGCAAGGTTGCTACTTCCGTTGCTGCCAGCACTCCAGAGTTCGATGCGCAGAGTGGGCAGGGGTCTCACAGTTGGTATCAGAGCGAATTGGTTGAAGTTGATCAACCAAGAAGAAGTAAGAAATGTCAAAAACTTCTGAGTTGCCAGTAGTAAAGGATTGTAATTGTGTGTCAAAACTCATACAAATTGATATTCAGAATGGAAAATCATAAATTGAAAATTGGGTTTTTAGATGGAAGTACCATAATTGTGTGGAATCCCCAACTTGCTTGAGGCCTAGATATGATGACATTTGTCTTATAACACCAAGGACCATGACCACCCGTATATATTGTGGGTATACTGCAACTCTTTATTGACAATATATACGAGTGAATCTAAGACCTTGAAGTTATGAGCAAAAATTCTATCCTAGATGATGATTTCGAATGCTGGTTGATATGATTTTAGAATTCTAGTTGAGAATGGATGAATTGATTTGGATTCTAATTGAAGGATAATGATTTTTAAATTCAGGTTGATGAATTGAATAAGTCATGATGATGAATGGAGAGAATCCCAGTGATGATGTTAGTAACTTGGAGGACGATCAAGACTTTCAGCAGATCACTATGAGATTAGTGAATTGTGCTGACAGATCTTGACCTGTGGCCTAGTAGACCCGATTGTGAAATAACAAATTGAGAACTTGTATAACTGAAATTCTCGTGGGGAATGTTAAGATGAAATTACTGGTCTAATGGACCATTATTGTGTTAAGGATATGAATGAACTATTTTCTGATAATGATTTGTGTATGTTTCTTCTTATAGAAGGGATCTTTATGCCAAGATTCTGAGAGGGTTGACCAAACTTTAAGGAACCCCAGAATTAGTTGGATCTAAAGTTTAACTCCTTTTAGATTTGAAGTGATCTTTTCACATGAGTGTTTTGGTTAAGTTGGAAAAAGGAACTTAACAGGGAATTTTCGTATTCATAGGATCATTGATCAAGGTCATCGTGGTAGAAACATTAGCCCTTGACGCCATGAGGAGGAAGACTTGACCCAAACATGGAATGATCTCAAAGCTTACCTCAGGAAGAGATTCCGTCCTCCCGGCTTCCTAGAAACTAAGATGAATGAATTCTTGGAGCTAACCGAGTGAAGCCCAACCACGGAGGAATATCATCAGGCGCCTCCTTAAATACTCGCCACCACCTCTAGATAAAGAATAGCCGATGGCTAGGTACATTCGAGGAATGAACAAACCTTTGGATATCGTGGTGAAGAATGCTAAGCCAGTTTCTATGGCTGAAGCAGTGCGGATGGCGAAGGATTTCAAGAAGGCCTTTGTTGTCAAGGTCTAGTCCACTTGAAGCCAACACCATCATCTTTCAAAAGATTCCTAGCTTCGAAAGGTGATTCTAACTTTCCACCTCCTAAGAGACAACAAGGTCAAACTCAAGATACCAGAAATTCTAGAATGGAAGAAAGGTCTTTTTCCCGGAACACAATCCCCTGGAATTCAACTTCAGAAGTTCCACCCTTGAACAAAGACGTTAAATGCTTTACCTACTGCGGCCAAGGATACAATCATCGTAGTATGGATTGCCCAACTCCTTTTGGATCAAGGTTTTCAGGGCAAGGAAGTCAATGACCAAGATTCCAGATGCCAGCTTCTTCCTTCCAGAGTAATCAAGGTCCTTCCCGTCAAAATCAAGGAAACCCTAGAGAAAGATACCCTAACCAACCCTCAGCTTCAATGTAAAGTAATGCAAGACCTCAGTCTTAGAATAGGGGAAGTCAAAGGGAGATATTCCCAAATCGGCCATCTACTTCCAAGGCGGTAACGCTGGAAGTAATAGAAGAAGAAAGGGAAGTAAGAGATTATCCTCCATCCGCCGCCGAGATGAGGAAATCTCACGTTTTTTAAGTGGGGTAGGATGTAAGATTCCTCCCTCTAGCTTTTGTGATGTAAAGGTGTAAGAACCTCCCTTTCAGTTTCTGTAAGCATCCCCTATTTCTGAATACAAGAAAATATTATTTTCCTTTGTTTTTGGCCTAGAGAGAGAAAATATTCTAGAGAGAGATAATACAAAATTGAGATAATTTTGGATACAAAGTTTCTCCTAATATCTAAGATGAATTCCCCTGAAATAGAAATTCAATTTTTTTTTCAATGTGCATTAGAAATTAACTGAATATATGTATTGGAGACCTTAGCCTAAGGGTCCACATTTTTCAAAACATTTTGACTAAGGTCCAAATAAGGTTCTAAAGGGACAATAGGATTAATCCAAGTGTTGGGATGACAAAAATACAAAGAATAAAAGAAAATATCCCAAAAATGAGTAAATGCTCACATAAGATAGAGAGTTGACCAAGTACTAGCTTTATTAGTTAAAAATCAAGGTTTATTAGTAAAAAAATCAAATTCTGACACCTCACTAAGGAGGGAAGGTCTCATGAAGGAGGCACCTTTTTCTCATCATTACCTTGTATTTTTAATTCAAAAAATGAGATATTTTTATCTCTCCTCTCTCCTCCTACAAACTGGATCAAAAAGTGAGCAACTGGTCCAAAACTTGTCCAAAATGAATAAAACTGAAGCTGGAAGCCTGTAGATCCCAGTTGGACTTGGTTAGTGGCCTCCCTCACCTATAAATAGACCCTCATTCCTTTGTATATTCATCTTTGAGTAATTACATGCCAGTATTATCTTCATTTTAGTGTAATTCTATTATCCCTCTATTTTCCCTCTAATTTTGGAAGCTTTGGAGCTTCACAATTCTCCATCCTCTCTTGGAGATTACCCTCCCCAACTTGGTGGCCAAAGCTTGCTTTGTGGGCTTCACTTCTTTCTTTAAAGAATCAAGCCAAAATCAAAGGTAAGCCTTAATCCAATGGTTTTTCTATTTTTCTCAATGGTTATCTCCTTCCCAACCCCTCTATATGCTTGGGAAGCTTTCAATTAAATGGTTTTTTTCTTGAAATCAAGCTTTCTAATAACGATTCATAATGTTTAAATGGTTTAATACTAATCTTTATGCCTAATTATAGTATTTTTATTAGTAAATCTCTCTTTTTGGAAAGATTAATCATCTTTATGGTTAGATCCTTGTTAGAAGGATGGTTCTTAATGATAAACTCATTTTCTTAAACAAAACTCTAGGCTTGACAAGCTAGAGAAAAATATTAGGTATTTTTATGATTTTAATCTAGTTAAAAATGATGATTAATTTCTTAAAGCTTGTTTATGATTAAGAAAAATCATATTAATTCATTTTAAGTTGAAAGAGGGTTATGCTAACATTTTTGGAAATGAGGAATGGATATTTAAGAATAATGAAGAGATTTAATCATAATTATGCTTATAATTATAATTATAATTATGTTATGCATGCATAAATAAATTTTAGTTTAAAAGAGGAGTTCTTATCATATTTCAATTATGAATATTCATTTAAAGTTAGAAAATTGAACATTCTCAGAAGTTGCGAAGCTATGATAAAATCTTTCAGAAAAAAGATAAATCTTATTTTTATGCATAAATTTAATAAAGCAAAAAGAGGAATTCACATCATATTCTAAGCATAGATATTTTTATGCTTAAATAATGATTTTTTGTCATATTTATGGAAAATACTTATATAGTATTTATGCATAATTGTTTAAATAGAGAAAAGATGAATTTTTGGTATATTTATCTTTATATATGTACATGCATAAATAAATTTTATGCTAAAAGTGGAGTTTTGAGCATTATTCAATAGTAAAAAAAATAAAGAAGGTTATGCACAAATATTATAGAATCATTCAATTTATGAGAATTATGAAAATAATTCATTTAGATAAATGGATTAGTGATTATACTAAAAGAGTAAATATGGGTATAATTGATTAGGTAAATCCCATGAATCTTTTATTCAAAAAGAAGAATATTGAGCATATTTTATTTTGAGAAGTTTATAACTGGATGTGAATGGATGTAGGAATGATGTGAATGAATGTGAATGGATGTAGGAATGATGTGAATGGATGTGAATGGATGTAGGAATGATGTGAATGGATGTGAATGATGTGCCTGATTCAATTAGGAAAAAAGCGTTGATTCATTCAAGTTGAGTCTGTAAATAGATTCCCTTCTATCCGATTTAATCAGATGAAGGTTAGTTCAGTATCTTGACCTCAATAGAGAAATTCGTTAAGGAAAAAAAAAATTGGTGGAATCGTCCCCGCTTTCCGGGCATGGGAAATTTTCCCGGTTTCGGTTTTTGGAATGACCGCCAGCTTAGTCTTGTGCCTGGACATTCGAGGGCGAGGCCCCGAGTGAGAAACCCTGCCCCCGCGCAAGAGGAATCTACTTCCGCTGCTACCATCCGGGAATCCGGTGTGCGGAGGGGGCAGTGGGATCCCACAGTTGGTATCAGAGCGCTGTTATA
Source organism: Cibotium barometz (assembly GCF_041138505.1). Lineage (NCBI taxonomy): Eukaryota > Viridiplantae > Streptophyta > Polypodiopsida > Cyatheales > Cibotiaceae > Cibotium > Cibotium barometz. The sequence goes on from NC_141075.1 coordinate 41,489,467, forward strand.
ATCTACGTAAGAGCAACAGAAATTGCTTAAGAATTTTAAAGTAAATCTAGAAAATAATGTTTTCACTTGTTCATATTATCTTGAATGAACTTCAAAATGGAAAACTCATAAATTGAATTGGAAATTTATAGATGGATACCCCGAATCTATCTGGCATTCCTGAACTCTCCTAGAGTCAAGAATGATAGCCTTTGCATTCGACCACCTCATCAACTCTACTACGACCCGAGTAAGCAGAGTGAGACTCGCACGTCATTTTGAGAGTCTTTACTTTCCTGATCCTCTTGAGTGACGTCGGTATATGTGGTTCTGTGGAGGGCGATGTATTAATGTCAGTACCAGTCAGCGTCAAAGGCTCACGCAGAATATTTCCTTAGCCATGATTCTGATAAGGCTAGGGCTTGTTTAGCATGTGCAACTCTTTGATCATTCACCCAGGAACTTCAGAACTTCATGTTGAGTTTTTAGGCTTCTTAGCCGCTTTATCCCTAGAGATAGAATTAGAGCACCTCTTTTTGTAATGAATCGTGTGTACCATGGTATGTCTCCTTCACAGTTTCGCTTCTTTATGCGAATACGATTGAGGCAGTGATTTTTGGGAGCCGTGATGCTCTATGTATATATCGAAAACTTTTAATAATAAATGATGTTTTACAAGAAATTTCCAAATTGTTTTCATGATTATGAATATGGTTAATCTTGTTTCATGAAGTATGATGAAATAATTATCTGTTTAAAGAATAAATCATAAAAATTAAATAATCATAAATCTATTGTCAAAGTTAAGTTGACAAAAATCTCGTTTTGTCAGAGTCATGAGGCGCGCGGCCCGTACAAGGCAACCGGATCCTCTAACCGATGACGAAGAGTTAGATTCGGATGTTCGAAAAGCCATGCACAGATCCCAACCTGATCCCTTCAAGGGTGAAGGGGAACAGTTAGGTGAAGTAGTGGAAAAGTGGATTGAAGCAATGGAGGAATACTTTGATGTAACTGGCTACAATGAGAGAAGCAAGATGGCTCTTGCCAGGTTAAAGATTGTGGAAATGGCCAGGGTCGCTTGGAGGAATCACTGCGAGACTAACCGTCTCGACCAGAATACCTAGACCTGGACCGATCTTAAAGCTTACCTCAGAAAGAGGGTTTGTCCTCCGGGCTTCCTTGAAACTAAAATGAATGAATTCTTGGAATTAAAGCAGGATAGCCGGACAATTGAAGAGTACCATCAAGATTTTGCCCTTCTCCTCAAATATTCCCCTTAGTTGAATGAAGAGCAGCTGATGGCCAAGTTCATTCGAGGAATGAACAAGCCATTGGACACCTTAGCAAAGAATGCCAAACTTGTTTCAATGGCCGAAGCAGTAAGAATGGCGAAGGACTTTGCCAAAGCCTTTGTTTTGTTAAGGTCCCGCCAAAGCCTGCACCCTCTAACGTTAAAAGATTCTAAACCCCGAGAAGTACAAACTTTCCTCCCCCAAACAGGCAGCAAGGCCCAATCAGAATCAGGATGCGGGAAGATTCAGACGTGAAGGAAGACCCTTCCCCCACCAGAACACTTTCTCAGGAGCCCCACCTATTTCAAGGATTCAGAGAGATGAGCTCAGAAGTGAGAACCGGTGTTTTGGATGTGAGGGTTTTGGTCACCAACTGAAAGACTGCCCGACTCCTGCCATGTCAAGGGGATATGGAAGTCAAGGACCAAGAGTGCAAATACCAACCCCTTCCTATCAGTCAAATCAGGGTCCATCTCGCCCAAATCAGAGCAATCCCAGGAGAACTCCAGCTCAGCCGTTTGCCTTTGTCCAGAGTAGCCTTAGAACTCCTTCCCAGAACTGGGGCAACCAAAGAGAAAGAGTTCAGCCTCAGACAGTAGCCAGAGGAGTCACAATTGCAGAAGTAGTGGAAGAGGAAAGAGGATAGATTTATGTTGCAATTGAAAACCAAGGGCCAAACAGTCAATTCTCCATCATTCATACTCCAGCTGAGTATCAGGGTAAGCCTTTTAAGCTTTTGATTGATTCAGGCACAGTACTCATTCTTTCATTTCCCCTGGATGCTCGCGTAAGCTAGTCTTAGATCAGAAAATAAGGAAAACCTATGCAAATTGAATTGGCAAGTGGGAAGGTTCTTTTCACTCACCTTGAGAAGACAGATCGTATTCAGTTCAATCTAGATGGGAATTTAACTGACTGTTAGTTCAGAGTTATATCTTTGGGAGTTTTTGACGGGATTCTTGGAATGGATTGGCTCCACAAAAATCAAGCTGACATTCACTGTCACAATGGAACCATTTCCTTCCGTGACCTTCATGGAAACAAGGTTCAAGGAACCGAAAATTCAGGATCCCGTAAAGGCTTCTAAGTTACTAAAAGGACTTAGAAAGAAGCAGCGCATTTATCTTGTCAAAATGAATCCGATAGACTCAAAGTTAAAAGCTAAAGAACCTGAATGGTTAAGTGATTATGATGATTTATTCCCAGCAAAGCTAACAGAGATGCCTCCGATTCGGGAAGTAGATCATGTCATAGGGAAGTAGATCATGTCATAGAATTGACCCCCGGAGCTCAGCCACCAGTAGCCTTGCGCACGTATAAAATGCTGGTTCCTGAAGCCATCAAACTCAAGGAACAACTTAGATAATTGTTGGAACAAGGGTTTGTAAGACCCAGTGTTTCACCTTGGGGTACGCCAGTTCTCTTTCAAAAAAAGAAAGATGGAATGCTAAGACTCTGTGTGGACTACAGAGGTCTCAATCAGCTGACAGTTAAGAATAAGTATCCTATCCCCAGAATTGATGAGCTTGTGGACAGGCTAAGTGGAGCCCATATCTTCATAAAGATAGATCTCAAATCAGGGTATTATCAGATCAGGATTAATGAGCAAGATATCTCGAAGATAGCCATCAATACTCGGTATGGGCATTATGAATTCATTGTGATGCCGTTTGGATTGACAAATGCCCCAGCTACATTCAATCGCTTAATGCAAGACATTCTCAGAGAACACTTACATGATTTCGTTCTTGTTTTCTTTGATGATATTCTGATTTACTCAAAGAATGTAGCTGACCATGAAGCTCATGTCAGAAAAGTTCTTGAGATTCTAAGGAAGCACCAACTCTTTGCAAAAAAGAGCAAATGCACTTTCTCTACCAACCATGTTGAATACTTGGGCTTTCTGGTATCCAAAGATGGAATTTCTCCACACTCCGCAAAAGTCCAAGCAGTCATAGATTGGCCTGAACCTAAGACAGTGAAAGAAGTCAGAGGATTCTTGGGATTGGCTGGTTGGTATAGAATTTTTATACCAAAGTATGCTCTCATAGCTTCCCCCCTGACTAATCTTCTCAAGAAGAATATCCCGTTTCAATGGTCTTCCAGATGCCATAGTGCTTTTGATAAGCTGAAGACCGCCTTGGTAACCAATCCCGTTCTGAAGCTGCCAGATTTCTCTCTACCCTTTGAGGTAGTAACTGATGCCAGTGGTTTTGCCCTAGGAGGTGCACTCATGCAGTGGCCTGAATCCCGAAAACTCAGAACCCATGAGAGGAATCATGCTGTCCATGACCTGGAACTAGTTTCAGTAGTATATGTCCTAAAGTTGTGGAGACATTACCTACTGGGTCAAAGATTCACTTTGATGAGACAGATCATCAGAGCTTAAAGTGGATCTTCACTCAGAAGGATCTCAACATGCGCCAGAGAAGGTGGATGCAGACCCTATAGGAATTTGATTTTGAAATCAAGTACCGCCCAGGCAAAGAAAATGTGATAGCAAATGCCCTCAGCAGAAAAGCCTCCTTGCTTGCAATTACTGTAGTGTCAAATCCTTTGATTATTGAAGCAAGAGAGAAGATCATGCAGGATAGATTCTTTGGCCCTATTGCTACCCTACTTATGCAGGAAAGCAAAACTCCACAGGAGTTGAACCGAGTTCAAGGGTACAGCCTGGATGATGGAATTATGTATTATCGCAGGCTATGCATTCCCAATTGTTAACCCATGACGGACACATACTATGTTTTACATCATTAATTTAAATATTCTGAGTCATGGGCCGGGCTTGTCGGTACCATATGTTAAGGATGAAGGGATTGGGTGATCGCCGATGAGAGGCGCACCTTGGATATCAGTAGGATAAGGGTTAGGGTCGGCTGGCCATGTATGGGCGCCCAAGTGTGAACGGCCAAGTCACCTATATGAGTCAAATGTAACCCTAAAATCCTCATTCTCATGTGTTGTGAATAGAAGAGTGCTCTTGCCTTATCTCCTTGTTTTCCTTCTCCTGCGTGTGTGAGAGAGAGAGAGAGAGTGAGAGAGCGATCGAGCGCACTGTGTAGCGGCACGGCGAGGCGGCGGAGAGGCGGTAGAGCGGCGACGGCGGCTCCTCCTTCACGGCTGCGACGCGAGAATCCTTCAAGGCGGCAGTTAAGCGGTGAGTGACACACCTTTTGCATTCTGTTTTGAGCTTGCCTTCCTGGTTGTATGCTTGCAGCCATTCGTGGCTCGCATACGGTGTTCGGTAAGTCCCCAGCTACGACCTGTGCGGGAAAAGCGCACATTTTTGGCGCCGCTGCCGGGGAGTTGCCCTGCACCAAGCTCCAGTTTGCAGCTCGGCTGCTGCGCGAAGCTTAATCTACACTGTAGGAAAGCGACTGTGTGTTTGTTGTTGAGGTGTTTCTGTGTTTCACAATCTGTTTCTGCAATTTGTCTTTTTGCATTTCTGTTTCTTTTGTTATATTTCCGCTCCGCGTGTGGGCGAGCGTTCTGTTATCTGGTTTCTGCGTGCGAGGGGAATTTTTGAATCCCCAGATCTGTGCTGTGTGCGAACTGCGCCGCGGCCAAGGCTAAAGGCTGAACCGTAAAGGAACCCTAGAAAACCTATCCAAAAAAAAAAACAGAAAACAAAAATGTAAAAAAAATTAAAAATCAAAAATTAAATTTTATTTCCAAAGAAGAAACCAAACATGTGGAGGAAAGATTTTTCAATTGGAAAAAAAATTTGAAAAGAAAAAACCCCCAATTGACCCACGACCCCGGCCCCGGCCCCGGCCCCGGCCCCGGCCCCGGTCTCGGTCTCGGTCTTTTGATATATATATATAGGAGAGTGAGCCTCCATAGCTTTCTCTCAAGTGAGAGCTTATGGGAAGTTGTGCCCTATATGTAGCCCACTCCCCAAGGAGTAAAGTGAGTATGTGGGATAAAGCCCTCACCCTTTCCTCCACAAGCAAATAGGCTTTTGCCCTTTCCCCCCAAGGGAAACGGACTGTTTTGAGGACTACAGGAGCTCTAGATAGGCGAACACGGTGCTGTAAAGCACACTAGGATCCTTTGAACGATACGCTCGTTTCGAGCTATCATACGCCCTAGTCCAAGTTCGACCGTAAGTAAGGGGGTCAAAAACGGGTTAAAAACAACACAAAAACAAGTAAAAACGGGGTGCGAAACACCTAAGAAACCACTTGTGTGAGTTTCAAGGGTAGTTACCAACGCACGTAGGGTACCCACGTCACATGCATCTACGTTCTGGTCGGGTACTAGAGCCGGAACCACTAGAAAGCGTTTCAGTCTACGCAGGCTCACACCATCCCTCCACGTTGGCATCTTGGCCTTCGGCTGGAACCCAAGGGAGTGCAACCCAAGATCCACGAATAGTGGATAGTGACTCATCCTCTGACTCAGAAGCCATGGAAGGGCACCCTACCAAGAACCCTGAGGAGACAAGCCAAAACATGCCAGTGTGGGCCCCACAACCTGGATCTAGCATGTTTAGTCGTCTAATAGAGACCTTTAGTAGAGCTACACGCTCTGAACATGCGACAAGCGAAGTAAATGAGGAAGGAGGGGTAGTAGATTCGCCATTCACATCTTATGTGGACCCTACCCTCCCAAAGAGTGTCCATGTGGATATTCTACCTACTTCGTTTAATGAGGGCCCTACTGAGCTACCAACTTCCGATGCTCTTCCTAAAGTAGAGGTCCCTAGAAGCCAACCCATAAGAAGTGACATTGCGTCCACTTCAAGAGAGCCGTTTGGCACACCAAGTCTAGATGGGATATTTCTCAATGAAAATTGGGAATATGATCTACACACAGAGACTCTAACTGACCTATACACAGGTTACACATACCATGTAGGTTGGTTAGAAGTCCTACGATCTACATCTAGCGCCACTAATCTAGAGGAGCAACAACACATGATATGTGAGGTGATTCATAGAATTATCCAAATTGAGAGGCAAAATAGGGGAGTGAACTTAGTTTCCACTGGCCCTATGAGGTTTTTGGACACGGGCAAGGCCAAACAACCAACCCTATCACAATTGGAGACTCCCTCGGTGAGTCCCATAGACCCTTCATATGTTGTTTCGCCTGGAGTCTCAATGCAGGTTGAGCCCACGAGTAGTAACTTTAGCTTTCCAACCTTGGCTCAACCTTCCATTAGGGAATCCGCAATGCCTACCCCAATGATGAGCATAGCTGAAAGTGCACCTGTTACCGCTGTAGTTAGTACGACACCGCTACCTAGTGGAACAGTACCTACAACAATGCGTGCCAGTGCCTATCGACCCTATGTACCTATCGCTACTCATGCTCAGGTAGCTCCTACGCCTCCTAGTATGCCAATGGCGTATGCTCCAAGACCGCTTTATCATAACCATTATCCAAGAGGAGCTAGACCTAGCCACATATCATATCCTACATCATTTGCCAACCTACTCAGACCAATGCCAACTCCTATCAGCCAGGCTATCCCAGAAGTGCTTCCACCAGCTATGCCTGCTCACCTAGGTGATCTCGCAGCATTTGCTCAGACGATCGGACGATCTATTGCGGAAAACATGTGGGGTATGCCTGAGAGAGAACCTAGAAGCAAGGCAGTACAAGTGGCTAAGCTCACTCAAAACTTCAGTGGTAACGAGGATGTTAGGAAGCACATTGAAGTCTTTGAGCACGTGTGTGATTCCTTGGAAGAACACAATGAGCTGCATAAGTGTAAAGCCTTAGGCTTAACCTTGAGTGGGAAGGCCGGAGATTGGTATCGAACCTTAAGGGTTGAAGAGCGCACTCACTACCCCACTCTCAAGAGATTGTTCTTGAAAGAATACATACGCGAGGGTGTGCTTTGGGGGGTAGCATCTCAACTTCAAAAAGCTGAACGTGAGGAAGGGGAGTCAGTGAGAGACTTTATAAGTCGATTGAAGCATCTAAATTCTCGCTGCACTCCCGATGAACGCTTCAATAATAACCAACTCCTCGATAGATTCATCCGAGGATTGCGCCACGAGGACATTTACAATGGCCTAGTCATTAGAGGTCTTACAACGTGGGAAGCAGTCACTGCCAATGCAATCCAGTTAGAAGACAACTTGATGATTGCAGGTAAAAAGGTGTCTTCGGAGACAAAATCCGTTAGTTCGCAAGTATCTGGGCACGAGCCAATGACGGTAAAACCTATTGCAAAGGAGCCCAAGATATCTGAAATGTCTGTGACCGACCTTACTAAGGCTCTCCAAGAATACTTTAGGGGTAATCGAGCTCCTCAGAATAGCCATATGTACCCAAGGAGAGAGCAACAATGGTGTTCGGTGTGCTTAGGACCACATAGCACGAGTGAATGTCCCACATTCAGAGTCAAATTCAATGGGAATTGCAATGCATGTGGTAAGTATGGCCATCAATCTAAAGATTGCCTAACACTTAAGCGAATGTTGGCAAACCAGGCACCACTAGCTTGGTCAAGCACACCTCAAGTACCCGCGCTAATGCCTGCACAACCTATCGAGCAACCGTCACAGCACATAGTTCCAAGGAATTCGAATGTAGTCCAGTCTGTGCCGTTACCACCGCCAGTGCTAGGACCACAACCTCCACATCCAAGGATTACCCCAATAAACCAGATGGGTTGTGAGTCACATAGTGCGTGTGGGGATTATGAAGAGGAGATAGACCCCACTGCTCCATACGGGATTGATACGTTTGAAATGATTCCCCAGTACTACATGGAGGATCATTTTGGGCAAGTCAAGCCTGTATATCAAGCGGCTGCTCTCGCCACAAGAGGGCAAAACCTTAACACCTTGGCAAGGAGACCACCTCTTCAATGCTACGAGTGTGGTGGACCACATCGTGTAGCAGAGTGCCCTAATAGGCTACAGAAGATCTCTACTCAGATGCAACCAAATCAAGCGAGCACATCGGGAATGCCGGTACTTACATGTAATCGTTGTGGCATAGATCATTTGATCGCTCAATGTCCACATAATCCTAATGCGCCCAAGATTACGCCATTGAATTTGGTTGAGGTCACCAACCAAGCACGAGGAACCACACCTGTTGTACCCGCGAATGTAGTTACACGGTCAATGCTTCAAAATCAAAACTACATTCTTGAAGAGAGGGATACTGCATCAATCGCTCAGGCAAAGAAAAAGAAAACACGGCGAAAGAGATCGCTTAATGCCACGAGCTCCAAGCCCAGTTCAAAGACTAACATAGGGACAGGAGACGACCCCGTGTATATGAATGATCCTGAAGATGATTCTGATTCAATAGAAACCATGGGGACCAAAGCCACTACCTTAAGGGAGGAACCCACTCGGGAGCTCAATGAAGGAGAATCAAGTGAGTACCTAAATAAGGGAAAACAAAAGGAAACTTCCTCGACCCCACAACCAAGTCAGTTAATGCCCTCTCGACCACCCAAACTGACTGAGACTCCCCAAGACAAGCCACATGGGCCAAAAACCCTCAAGAAAAAGATTGGAACTTACCCGAACCCAGTTGAGGAGATTGAACAAGTGCAACACTTAAGGGGTTTGGTGGAAGAAACACAAAGAGAACTGGAGCCAAGAAAAATCAAAATTCCAGACACAGTGTTTCCTACGCAAGTTCAGCCTCACCGGACCCATAAACCGTTAGCTATACCTAGTATCATTCGGGAAGAAAGCGAGGATAGGACATCCGGAAGTGGGCAAACACCCTTCTTGCTGGACAGAATGTTTAGTGAGGGACTGCCTGACCCCATTGAAGAGGAAGTGATTCCATCTTCACCAGTCCCTAGTCAAGGGGCGATGTCTCGAAAAGTACCATTGAATGTGTCTAAGCTAATGGATTTCATGTCCTCTGAGATCAGAACCACGATCATATCCAAATTATACGGAGATCCTGAGCTATTCTTAGCTCTTCGGGCATTTCTCAATGGAGAACTAAAGGCGGGGCTACCACAATTTGCAAATATGGATAGACCCGATACGCTTCAAGATGAAGGAGAACATTGGGATCTACAACCCAACCTAGATGAAAACTCGGTCGTGGAAATACATGTTAACAAGTTGGGACAGTACTTTGAAGGGGACGAATCTAATGCCACCCTCCCCATTACTACCAAGGGATTAACTCTAAAGGGAATCCTTGATGGTGGTGCTGGAGTGAGCATTGTGACTAAAAACTGTTGGGAATCTATGGGAAGGCCTCACCTTGAAGTCACAAACATAGTGGTTAAGATGGCAAACGGAACCATAGCTAAACCTATTGGAATGTTAAGGGACCTCAAGATCAAGGTCCTGGGATACAAGGTAAAACATACCTTCATTGTAATGGATTTCTCCAAGCATCCTATGTCATATCAAATGATCTTAGGTCGTCCTTTCATGAGGGAAGCACAAATGGTGCATGACTGGTCGAAAAACCATGTCTACCTACAATTCCAGGACTCTGTCATTCGAGTTGATCTTGAGAATGGTCGTGCACATCCTTTAGGAAGCAAGGTTATCATTGATAATCGATCGGATACCACTATTCACTCCGCCCCATTAAGGTATTGCTATACATGCAAAAAAGAGACTGATGATGGGAAGGATTCTCCTTACATGGATGTCCTACCGGGTATGACTGAGTCGGATAACGTGGATTGGGTACACCTAGCGGCAACCATAGACACATGGGGAAAGAGAGGTACAAGTTGGGTAACACCTGAGGGGCAAGATATGCCACCGTTAGTGCCAATAAACATGATAGGTGTTATGCACTTGACACCTAATGGCGAGAACGTGGCAAACTCCACTGACACTGACAGTAGTGAAGACTCAGACCAATGCAACTCTGAGTATGAATCTCAACAAGAAGAAACTGACTCTGAGCCTGATGGGGGGGATAAATCAAATATTCACCCAAATGTGGAAGCAAGGTGCTCAAGGCCTAGGACAGTGGCCTCCTGCAGTTCATCCGAAAGTGAAGATCGACCAAGTGAGTCCGAATCTGATAGAAACAAAAATCAAAAACTTGGTAAGAAGAAAACGAGACATAAGCGCCAACGCTATCGAGCTAATGTACGCACTGCAATAAACAAGGAAAGATCTACTGCAGAATGGCTTAGTTATGTAGGAGCCATTGATGCTCATCGGAAGATAGCGGATAATTGGGGACAATACCTCCAAAGTGTCATGTGGTGTATTCCGCAACCTCATGACGTCGCCCAATTAGAAATCGAAGAAAAGCCAAAACTAAGTCGTACTGCAAGAAGGCGGCAAAACCAAGAGTTGGCTCAGCAGCAAAAGGAAGCGGAATTGAAAGAAAAAATCCTGGCACAACAAGAACCAGTAGACTTACACCCCGCACCCGAGCATTTCAAATCATTCACCACAGGGGAACGTAAAGTGGTCTACACAAAAGCCCAACGAACGCCTACCAATGGGAGTAGCGGTGTCTACGATGGCCCTGCGGTAGTTAAGGAGATAGACTTAGCAGATCCAGGTGAGGAGTCTAAACCCGTTTTTATTGCTCAAGACCTCACCAAGGCAGAAGAAGCTGCACTTACAAAGCTTCTTAAAGAATTCAAGGACATATTTGCATGGACATATCATGACATGAAGGGTGTTCCACCCTCGGTGGTGCAACACACGATTCCAATGATTAGCACTGCTAAACCAGTCCAGCAACGTCCCTACCCAATGAATCCTAAGTATGCAAAGATTGTACAAGAGGAAATTGAAAAGCTGGTAAAATGTGGATTCATATACCCAATTGAGCACTCCGAATGGGTTTCTCCGATAGTCATCGTGCCAAAGAAGAATGGGAAACTCAGAGTGTGCGTTGATCTCAAAAAGGTTAATGCAGCCACCAGAAGGGATCATTACCCCTTGCCATATTCTGAACATGTGCTTGAAAGAGTGGCAGGCAAGGAGGCATATAGCTTTTTAGATGGGTACTCGGGTTACAATCAGATCACAATTGCAGACGAGGACCAAGCTAAAACAGCATTTATCACAGAGTTTGGAGTGTTTGCCTTTCGCGTCATGGCTTTTGGCTTGACCAATGCACCTGCAACATTCCAACGATTGATAAACACGGCCTTTAAGGAATATCTAAGGGACTTCTGTGAAGCTTTCTTAGATGATCTTTGTGTTCATTCCTCGTGGGACGAGCACTTGATGTGTTTACGAAAAATATTTGAAAGGTGTAGATTATATCGCATCTCCTTGAATCCTTTCAAATGCCAATTCTGGGTTAAACACGGAGTTATCTTAGGGCATATAGTGTCCAAAAATGGGATTTCCACTGACGAGAGTAAAATCAAGGTCATTCTGGAATTGCCACCACCCAGCAACTATAAGGGAGTCCAACGCTTTATGGGCCACGTTGGTTATTATCGAAGGTTTATTCTATTCTTCGCCGAGATAGCTCGACCATTGTATAAGCTTCTCATCGAGTTTATTTGGACCGAAGAATGTGACCGTGCCTATGAGCTATTAAAGAAGGCCTTGGCGAGTGCTCCAATCTTGAGAATGCCTAACTGGGATTTACTCTTCCATGTGCATATTGATGCATCAAACTTTGCTATTGGGTGTGTTTTAACTCAACCTGGAGAACACAAGCTAGACTACCCCATTAGCTTTGCCAGTCGCCAGTTGAACGATGCTGAGATGAACTACACCACTACGGAGCGAGAAGGGTTGGCAATGATATATGCAGTAAGGAAATTTCGTTATTACCTCCTTGCCACCAAGTTTGTTTTCTATGTAGATCATCAAGCATTGTTGTATCTGGTAAACAAACCATGCTCCACAGGAAGAATCACACGATGGCTATTGATTCTTCTTGAGTTTGATTTCACTGTTGTTGTGAGACCTGGCAAAAAACATGTTATGGCTGATCATTTGTCTCGCATACCTAATGGTGAGGCTCCTACGGGGGTTGATGATGACTTACCAGACACTTCCCTGTTCATGGTGGAGACAATGCCTGAATGGAGTGAGAAGATTGTTAACTTTTTGGTTAATGGCTTTCCACCCAAGGAGCTTCGTAAAGATCTAGCTCGAAAGCTGATCAAAGAATGCGAACCCTATTGCCTGATAGCAGGGACTCTTTATAAAAGAGGAAAGGATGACGTTCTTAGGCGTTGTGCCCGAGAGGATGAGTATCTATACATTTTGCAAGAGGCACATATGGGCGTAGCCGGTGGTCACTTCTCAGGAGACTTAACTGCGCGAAAGATCTTACAATCAGGGTATTGGTGGCCCACTATGTTCCAAGATGCATCACTCTTTGTGAAGGGTTGCGATGAATGCCAACGATACAAGAAACCCCAGAGGAAAGATCAGATGCCCCTACATCCAATCAAAGTAAACCAACCATTTGAAAAGTGGGGTTTAGACTTTGTAGGTCCGATTAGCCCAGCGGCCCGAAACACACAATCTCGCTATATTATTGTGGCCACTGACTATATGACCAAATGGGCTGAAGCGAAAGCGACACGTAAGGCAGATGCAAGGACAACAGCCAAGTTCCTCTTTGAAAATATAATCACACGCTTCGGTTGTCCTTTTGAACTTGTGAGCGACAATGGTACACATTTTATAAATGAAGTGATTAAGGAGCTCACAACAAATTTCATGATATCCCATCATAAATCTACTCCTTACTATCCGCAAGCGAATGGCCAAGCCGAGAGTACCAACAAGACTTTAATCTCTATTTTGACAAAGACAGTTGAAGCTCATCGCACGGATTGGGATCTAAAGCTTACGACAGCTTTATGGGCCTATCGTACTGCGTACAAAGTGGCTATTAATTGCACACCATTCAAAATGGTATATGGCCAAGAAGCAGTCATGCCATGGGAATTTGTCATTCCTAGTCTTCGTGTTGCTACTCAAGAGGGATGGGATGGTAATCCCTTAGTAGAGCGTCTATATATCCTTGAGAGGCTAAACGAAGAAAGACAATTGGCTGTATACAATGCCCTTGTGGAGAAGGATAGAAGGAAAAAATGGTTTGATCGCCATCTAAAGGACAAGGACATCAAGGTTGGGGATAAAGTCAAGATGTATGGAGTGCGAAACGAAAAGAAGAAGCTCAAATATGCTGGTAAGGGACCATATAGAGTATGTGAAATTACCCCGCAAGGTACCATCAGAGTGGAGACTCTCGACGGAGTTGAAACCATTGGATTCCTTAATGGGAGTAAATTCAAACGATACTATGACCCCCTGAGCCAGGAGGAGTTACATGCAATCCATCAAAAGAAGGCAGCTAAAGAACAAGCTGAGCTTAAAAAGATACAAGCGAGAGTCGAAGCCAAAGAACGTCAACAGCGTGCTAGGAGACAACGAGAAGCCAACTTGGGAATTACGCAAGTATTTTTCGAGGAAGCAGAGGAGGATGCACTGGAATCTGACCCACCTCTAAGATACCCAATTGAGTTACAGAGTCCTTACGGGGAGGTGCTGTACAATGCATTATTGGATACAGGAGCTCAACACAATCTGCTATTATATGGCGTATGGTGTCAACTGGGAAAACCACCTCTATCCAAGAGTTCTATCCAAGTTCAAGGAATCAACAAGAAGAAAACCCCTATCTCAGGAATTCTGCACACTCCGGTTGCCTATGATAAGGGAACCATAATTCAAAGCTTTTTGGTTATGCCAGCTGGCACCATGGAAGGGACTGTAATCTTAGGGCGCAAATGGATGATGGCCACCAAGTGCAATATCGATTGGGCAACCAGACAAGTCACAACGCAAGAACCAACACTAGGTCTGTCCACTCAAAATCACGCACCTAAGTCATCCACTCAAATATTAGATAATGAAAAATCACAAAGTCCAGTGGCAAAACCATCTTCGATTGTTGGCCACCCCTCTAACGCTTCAACGCCAAGAGTGGAAACAGGCAAGGTGGTCCCTAAAGCTTTGCTTACTATGCCAAAGAGTACATACAAATGGGTCCCCAAAGCTTCGTTAATAGCTAATTCCCCTGCTCAATCTCGTTCAACCACCAAGAAGCCTCGTAAAAGGAAAGCAGCTACCCACCCGAGAAAGGGCAATGTAACATCACGATGGATCCCTAAAAAATTACTAGTAGCCCAAGGGTACTACGAGGGAAATGACCAGATTTGGGTCCCTAAACATAAGCTGAATCCCTCTACATCACCTGTGAAACCTTGCAAACCAATTGTTGCCACCCCAACGATAATTCAAGATCGTGGTAAGGGTAAGGTAACAGAGTGCTCCATACCACTTCTTCCAGAGTTAGTTTGGATTCCCAAACGATATCGATCACTACCACCTAGCTCAGGAAGGGGGGAGCCACATGAAGCTTCTAGCTCCTCATGCCACGCACACACTCATATAGAAGTTTCTACATGCTCTACACCTACTCTTGTCAACACCCAACAAAAAACCGATAAGTCTACGTCTCCCCTTGTAATAGTATCGTCGGAAACCATTTCCTCCATTCGTCAATGGGAGCGTACACTACCATCTCTGCAATTGGATGTGGCCACAAGGGTCATAAAGAGCTATCTGCCCACATCACAACCTATGACCCGCTGGGCAAATTGGTTCCAAGAGGCTGCAACATCATTGCAAATAATATGATCTACCCAAGGAAAGGGGGAGCATGTACTCACGCTCGACATTCTAATGCTTCCTCCTTATAACCTTCTCCCCTGACCATGTAATTGCCATATTCAAGGGGATGTATATATATAGCTTCATACATTTTTTTAAAAAAAACAGAGAAAAGAAAAACAAAAAATAGTAAAAAGAGCAAGAGCACGAAAACAAGAGAAATATCCGTATACAATCAAGAACTAGATTGACCTATCATAAACCTACTGATGCTATATCTGTGTTGCAGATATGGCAGATGCCCGATCATCATACACTTCATCCACTTCTACCTTTGGTGAGAGGTATCATCTATACCTTTCTCAGATATTCCACATGTGCTATCCGGTAATTGAAACTGAATGGGATCATATAGATATACTAGCCAGAGAGGAAAATGTTGAGGAATTAGAATGGCTAATTCGGCTATTGACCATGACTGACCCCTACTCCGTAGAGGACATATCCCCGATAGCCCAATGCTTTCCTTTTCCACAAGATGACTATCCTCGCATGGTTATATTCTTGATGAGTCTATGTGGATGGGAAAATGAAAAGGAAATATCTGACAATGATGAATGGACGGATGAAACTCATGGCACTACTGAGGTTGATTTTATTTATTTGGATGATGCGGATAGAGGCTTAGCCTTAGGGCTAGAGCCAGGACTCTACAACATCCTCTTACCGTATCCTCAGTAGTAGTGTGGTGACTGGTAGGTAGGTTAGTGTTTTCTAGTTTTTTCTAGTTCAGATTCCTTAAACAAGTCTTGAAATTTTCACACTGATGTGCCTCTCGAGGTATAGTGCTTGTTAGTTGATTGTACAGGTTAAAAACTTTGAGGTGGGTTCGCTTCCAAGTCCAGAGACTGCCGCAACGTTCATCAAAATATATCTACATCAAATTGCAAGCTGTCTCGTCAAATCAAGGAGATCTCCAATTACAGGTGTAATTCTTCCATACCCACTCTCTCTCGTTTTTACTGTTCCATCAATTGCATAAACTATAATGCATGACCACATGGAAATTGTCAAGGTACTACTTAGTTTTTGAAGTTACTTGCATGCTAGTGTAAATCATTAATGAGCTTAACTTTATTGGAAATATTCCTAGGCAGCATGACGTCTTTAGTTAACCTTGGAATACGATTGTCTTAGGTCTAGGGTAAAACCATCTTAATGTTTGACACCTGGCCATGTGTGTGTTGACCTCTAGGACATAGCTATTACCCCTTTGTCGAAAAGATGCAAGACAAAATATGGTTCAGGAGCGAGGATCAAAAGAAATAGATTTAAAAAAAAAACAAGCCTACAATAAATGGCAATACAAGTCTATGATGTGCTTCAATGTTGGCCTATCGCCTTATTGACACTTGGTAGGCGAGGAGTATTCTACTCCAAACCGATGCCTTGGTTGGTAGGGGGTAGCCTTGCCTAAAGTGAGCTAATAGATTCCTGGATAATGCCTTGTGTTAAACATGGTACCAGGATCGATGTTAGTTTTGCCTTAGGAAGGTCGCCATTGTGTAAAAATTGTCACGTGCATTAAAAAAAAAAAAGGCAAAAGGCTCCTGTAACTCTAATGTTTCTTGTGTCCCTAGACTCGTGGTATTAACTTGTTCTTAGAGTAGACACAGTGTGGTCATCTGTTTATTTATTAAGTTTGGTTATTTACCTTGACTTACGCCAGTTATAAACCTTGATTAACCTTTGACACCTTGCTTACTCTGGATTTACTTTCAATAATTTTAAACTCCTGTTAATTTGCTACACTAGCTCATTCATGTGACCCTTAAACTAAGTTCTCCTAACAACATCCATTGTGGTCTAACATGCTTGAATTTATACACTTTATATCTTTTGAATTCCAGCATACTTTCACTCTACTTCCCTGTTTTGCAGACGGTCAACAACAACAACCCTCTCGAGCTTACCATACCATAGCTTCCGAGGACGGAATCTACATCAGGAAGGGGGGCATGTTAACCCATGACGGACACATACTATGTTTTACATCATTAATTTAAATATTCTGAGTCATGGGCCGGGCTTGTCGGTACCATATGTTAAGGATGAAGGGATTGGGTGATCGCCGATGAGAGGCGCACCTTGGATATCAGTAGGATAAGGGTTAGGGTCGGCTGGCCATGTATGGGCGCCCAAGTGTGAACGGCCAAGTCACCTATATGAGTCAAATGTAACCCTAAAATCCTCATTCTCATGTGTTGTGAATAGAAGAGTGCTCTTGCCTTATCTCCTTGTTTTCCTTCTCCTGCGTGTGTGAGAGAGAGAGAGAGAGTGAGAGAGCGATCGAGCGCACTGTGTAGCGGCACGGCGAGGCGGCGGAGAGGCGGTAGAGCGGCGACGGCGGCTCCTCCTTCACGGCTGCGACGCGAGAATCCTTCAAGGCGGCAGTTAAGCGGTGAGTGACACACCTTTTGCATTCTGTTTTGAGCTTGCCTTCCTGGTTGTATGCTTGCAGCCATTCGTGGCTCGCATACGGTGTTCGGTAAGTCCCCAGCTACGACCTGTGCGGGAAAAGCGCACACCAATGATGAGGGAACTAAGGGTCAAATTCTGAATGAAGCCCATGACAGCCTTATTGCAGGACATCCAGGTTTCATCAAAACCTACATGTCTGTGAAGAAAATCTTCTTTTGGCCTGGTCTAAAAAAGGATGTGCTTAATCATGTACGTCAATGTCTGACCTGTCAGTAGTAGCAGAAAGTCAAGGCCGAGAGAGTAAAAATGCCAGGGAAATTACATCCATTAGACATCCCCCAGATGAAGTGGGAATGCATCAGTATGGATTTTATTTACTGGATTACCTTCAGTGCAATTAAGTTACAACTCCATCTTCGTGGTAGTTGATAGACTAACCAAAGTTGCCCATCTGATTCCAGTAAAAGAAACCTACATTGCAGCGGATGTGGCCAGAGTGTTCCTCAAGGAAATCTTTCGATTGCATGGCCTACCTAGAAGAATAGTAAGTGATCGAGATCCCAAATTCACGTCAAGATTCTGGACTGCATTTTTTGAAGTAGTAGGAACTCTCTTAGATCTCAGCACAGCTTACCACCCTGAGACCGATGGGCAAACAGAGAGGGTAAACCAAGTAATCAAAGATATACTTCGGTCATGCTGTGGTGGTAGGGAACCCAAGAAGTGGCTAAGCTATGTGCACCTAGTTGAGTTCACCTACAATGCTTCTTATCGCAAAAGTATTGGGATGAGCCCTTTCAAAGCTTTGTATGGACAAGATTGCTTAACTCCATTAACTTGGTCCGACCCATTGATTAGGGTCGAGATGTCCAGACAGATGCTTGATGACATGGAGCAGCAGATGCAGTCAATTCGTCGCAAAGATATAAAAGCTGCCCACCAGGATAGACAGAAGCAGTATGCAGATAAGAAGAGGACAGACAAAGAATTCGAAGAAGCAGATATGGTCTTCATTTGAGTACGCCCCAAAAGAAGTTCTCTATCTCTTGGGAAGTACAAGAAGTTATCCCCCAGATATTGTGGGCCATATCTGATTACAAAGAAAGTAGGTGACTTAGCCTACGAGCTTCTTCTGCCTCCTCATCTCAAAGTACATAATGTATTTCATGTCAGCCTTCTTAAAAAGTATGTACCAAGCCCGAATCATGTGCTTGATGTGATGAAATCTTAACTTCTTCAACCCAAGGAAAGATGGAACTCTAACCTGAAGAAATCTTTGATGTTTGAGAAAAGGTTCTCAAGAACAGAATTCTGAGAGAATTATTGGTCAAATGGAAGTTCTCTCCTTTTGGAGATGCCACCTGGGAGAAAGAAGCCAAACTGTTACGGGATTATCCCCAGTTTGCGAGATGAGGACATCTCGCGTTTTTCAAGTGGGAGAGAATGTAAGATTCCTCCCCAGCCTCTCAAGATGTCCAACATCTTCCCTTGTAATCAATCCCCGCTTCAGAAATATAAAAGATCTTCTTTCTGCCTGTTTTGGCCTAGAGAGAGAAAATATTCTAGAGAGAGGTTATTCAAATTTTGAATATTTTTGGATGGAAAAATATCTCTTCTTATTGAAATAAGTTCCCCCAAAACAGAAGTTCAAAAAGATTTTCAGAAGGTGCATTAGAAATCAAGTATAATTTGTTCAAGAGGCCTTATCCTAGGGGTCCAGATTTTCGAAAAATTTTAAATTAAGGTTTTGAGGGGCCAATTAGATTCATCCAAATGTGTGGAGAAGATAAATAGAAGAAATAAAGAAAATCCCCCCAAAAATGAGTAAATACTCACATAAGATGAAGTGTGGACTAAGGACCAAAGGAATTACTAAAAAAATGGATTTTTGACACCTCACAATAGGGATTCCCCCCTCATGAATGAGGCGCCTACTTCACATGTGTGGTGGAGTTTTAAATCATCAAAAATTGAGATATTTCATCTCTCCTCTCTCTTAATTCAAGTCTAGTTTCAAAAAGTAAGCTAAATTGACCTAAAAATGGTCAAAAATTGACCAAACTAATCTGGGAAATTCTAGAATCAGTTTGCTTGGTTAGGAGCTCACTTTTTCCTACAAATACAAGCCTCCCCCTTTGTTGAAGCTTAATAGTGTTTTATGCACTGTTACTCTACTCCTCCCTTAAGAGCCAAGAACTCTGAATTTCTTAATAATTCACTAGTTTTTTACCATTCCCTCTTCTAAAGAATTGGTGGCCACTCTTGTTGCAAACAAGAGTAGAACCCTCAAACCATCAAGCCAAAGGAAAGCTCCCAGAATTCATGTAAGTTAGAAATCTTACTTTTTCTTATTCTTTTAATTGTTTTCTAAATTGTTTGTTATCTTAAAATGATAACCAAATGCTATGCCTTCTTGGAAAGGCTTTCCCCCTCTCTCATTCTTAAAATCAGCCCTTCTTTATCCTAGTTAAGTGATCTAATTGTTGGAATTAAACTTTTCATATTGTTTCTCTCTTAAAAGTGAAAATTGATTAGTTTAGAATGCTTTAAAACCAATTGGGAATAATTCCTAATGAGATATTTTTATCTCTCCTTCTACAACTGAATCAAAAAGTGAGCTAAACTGGTCCTATTCATCTGATGGACCATTATTGTGTTAAGGATATGAATGAACTATTTTCTGATAATGAGTTATGTATGTTTCTTCTTATAGAAGGGATCTTTATCCCAAGATTCTAAGAGGGTTGACCAAACTTTAAGGAACCCCAGAATCATTTGGATCTAAAGTTTAACTCCTTTCAGATTTGAAGTGATCTTTTCACCTGAGTGTTTTGGTTAAGTTGGAAAAAGGAACTTAATAGGGAATTTTCGTATTGATAGGATCATTGATCAAGGTCGTCGTGGTAGAATTGTTAGCCCCAATTCATAGCTCACCCCAATTGGGGAGGATAATCATCCACATCTAGTTGCAACTCATAGCTCACTATGAATGGGGACTTTGAAAATGCTCCTCTCACTAGATCTCATCCCTATTGGACTTGTCTAAGGCTAACCCTTATTGGGAATTTGTCTAATTCTCCTCTCACTAGACCTCATCCCTATTGGAGACTTGTCTAAGGCTAAAGTCTCAACATGGCAAACACCATTCAAACTAGTCTATGGGCTGTTGGAGGCAGTAGCGCCCATGGAATTTGTGGTTTCCAGTTCGAGAGTGGCAATCCAAGAAAAGCTACCAATGGAAGAATCCTAGTAGCACAGAATACAGGAGCTCCTAGCCTTAGAAGAAGAAAGATAACTTAGCTCTCTAAAGGCGGAGATAGTGCAGCACAGAAGAAAAGCTTGGATTGACAAGCATCTCAAACACAAAATTTTTAAGCAAGGAGACCTTGTATTGGTATACAACTCCAAGTTGGGATCACACCCTAAAAAATTCAAAATCCGATGAATAGGACCATTTATGGTGAAAAACCTAATCAGTCAGAATGCCTTCACATTAGAAAACCTAGATAGCATGCCTTTTTTCCAAAATAGTGAACAGCTTCAAGATGAGGAAATACATGGGCCAACCAATGGAAGTTAAACCAGAAGAAGAAGAAGCATAGGACAAGCAGTTGGTGGTCCGGAGGATCCGATGTGGCATGATCTCACTAGGTGGACAATGACGCAGAAAATCCAAAAAATAACAAAGCTACAAAGGAATTCCATAGGGGTGGCTAGTCTGGCAAAAGAACACAATTTCGCAATAAATCAAGGCCAAGATAGCAAAGAAGCAAGCGACCAAGTGTACGCCAGCTAGATCCATGTCAGCAATGCGAATTGCCACGATGTCGGCATAAGTAACATGAAGGACAACAGTCACACAACGACATTAAAATTCCACGTGCAATAGTAAGACGTGAGGCAGCGATCAAACTTTAATGCCTTTACGCTAGGACTGCGGGGAAGATACAAATTAGGAGTCAAATCACATCAAGAAGTGGGAGGTCAAAAATGACAATGCCGCAAGAAAGGAAGGAAAAAAGGAAAAAGCATAATAAAAAAGTGCGGAAGGATCCAAACACACATACTCTCAACCTGCTTTCTTGTACACAGCTCTCTCACCAACTCACAACGCTCTCTCAGAAGGCAAAGCTATGCCAAAGGTCAGCAAGAGCCTACGGCCAGAGAAAAGCCTTTGCATGCCAATGATGATTCCCGATATGAGGAAAAAAGAACACCAGGAGTGGGCCAGGAAGTGTGGCTTTGAAAAGCTACTCGATCGCCAGTGGGAGGATCTTTAGGACCTCGAGGACGGGGGCAAACTCATCAACTAGTTTCTTGAAATGAACACTGTGCATGTGGAAGGGAAGGAACTTATCACGATCTCGGAGCTTGTAGTGCACCGTGCACTAGGGTTGCTGATGGACGGAGCATTAGACACAAGCATAAAGCCCAGAGTGGAGGAGGAGATTCCCAAAAGAGGCAACATGCATCAAGTTAAGGATGTGGTAGATGAGACTAGGCCAGAGAAGTTTGTTTTCTTTTTATAGAATGTAGTGCTAAAGCGGCAATCATAAAAACAACAAAGTCTAGACTTAGCAAGTTCTGAGACCAAGCCCTGGAAGCCCTACTAGAAATTTAGGAGAAATGGCTTGCAAGGCTCAAAAGGTCATCCATGACCTAGATGAAGATTATGACACAAACAAAGAGCAGCAGCAATAGTAGCAACAATAATAACAACAACAACATCAACAGAACAGCAGCAGCAATAGCCTACAGGCCATAGCCTATAGGCCAGGGGTCCCCCAAACCAAACCCTTCTAGAAAGGACAAGCAAGCAAAAGACAAGGACCAGAACTTGGTGCTAGCCCTGAAGGCCACCGCTTGAAAGGTAGCTCCCTGCTGGGAGAAGGAGGCTAAAAAGCTAGCAAAAAGAAATCAAGAATTACACCAAGAATTGCAAGATGCCACACTTTCCCAAGAGCATGCAGAGATCTTGAGAGAAGCCATGGAGGATAGAGACAAGGCTAAGACACAAGCACAAGAATACAAAGAAAATATCGAGAGGAGAACCAAGTTTGAAATCGACACAATCAATGAACTGAATATGCTAGAATTAGAGATGTAGCACTGTCAAGAGAATAAGGCTCAACTCAGAAGAGAAAGGCCTAAAGATTGGATAGAGTAAAAGACTG
Organism: Cibotium barometz; assembly: GCF_041138505.1. Classification (NCBI taxonomy): domain Eukaryota; kingdom Viridiplantae; phylum Streptophyta; class Polypodiopsida; order Cyatheales; family Cibotiaceae; genus Cibotium; species Cibotium barometz. The sequence continues at coordinate 41,511,976 of NC_141075.1, forward strand.
CACCCTTGAAGGAAATAGAGGCGTGTCTAGTGGTGAAAAGGGTACGTTAGACCCAGAAGGCCAGACTGCAGTGGGTGCTGGACTATGTGAAGCAAAAGAAGAGGCCACCAGGCTACAAGTAGAACTCAGAGCGGTGAAGGATGATGTGGAATTAGCCACGAACAACGCGAAGATGTTGCCAGAGCTGGTGTGCCAAGGAAAGAGTGTAGAGAGCTGCTGGCTGAGGTCCATAAGCTACAGGATGCCAACCAAGATCTAAACAAAGAAAATGTGCACCTGAAAGACATGCTAGCAAGTTCAGTAGCCTTGTGGGCCATCACAGATAACCCCTTCTTTGAGGCCTCCCTTGTTATGTTCTCAGAACTGTTGAAGGCTAACAAAGAACTGCCAACATACTTTCAGAGCGAAGATATAATAAGGTCTATACTGACCAGGAAACCCCTTCCTCCGAAGCATCCATGCTCTCAATACTTGTTCTCTTAGACTCCAAAGGGAAGGAAGATGTTGGCACCAAGGATGCAACCACTAACCAATGTCGATGTCTGGAAGTGAGGCACCAGAGATTCAGATGCATAGAAGACACAAAGCCCACTTCCAGAACATCTGTCAGAATACGAAGAAGCCACACCAGTCGAGTGGAGGCCTATCCCCATGGTAGAAAAGGAAATTCTAAGGCAAATCCCACTTTGACTGGTAGTGAGAGTTTTTGACTTGAAAACTCCGCAAACCAACAACAGAGGTCTTGGGTGCTTAGAAGAGTAGGCAACAAGGCTGAAAAGAGGATGCAGAAGCATGCTACTTACTTAGATAATGTATACATTCCGGACTATACTCCTTCGAAAATGTTCATAAGGTTTAAAGATGAATTTGTCAAGGGAACAGGTTCCGGAGCAAACACTCTAGCACCGGGTGTGCTAGGTGTTGCACCTAGCAGCTCAGTGGCAATATAGTGCATAGTTGGACCACTTCCCACGTCGTGAGCACCACCTCGGTAATGTACGTGTGAAGGTGACTAGCTGTAACTAGCAGAATAGTCATTACCAAGATTAAGAAGATAAAGCTTAAAAGAGTGGCTAATCACTACTGCAAGGAGGTTGCATGCTGCTAATACCTCACATATAATAGCTGATAGCTAGTAGTAGTGAGAAATCAAACATGGTCATAGTCCTTAGGAAGTAGTAGTCTCTATGTCGAGTAGTTGCTCTCTAATGATCCTGCAATGATTCTAAAAGTAATCTAGTAAAAAAAGATCAATGTTACCGTTCATTATGTCTCTGTGTTACTCTCTGTAATGTGTTGAATAAGAGTGCTATGTCTCTGTTTTAATAAACATGTTGTGCACTAGAGAGAGAGAGTGAGAGAGTTATGTAGCAAAGTGAGAGCAAAGTGAGAGTGTGTGGAGTTCTAAAGCGGAGCGATGTTCTGAGTGTCCCCATGACCACTCTAGAGATGGTGTTCAAATCCAGAAGCTCTGGTGGGTGGCTACTCGTCTCCCATGACATTGCCTGACTAGTCTATTACTTCAGACCACTGTCTTGCCATTCCGCCAAAAAGAGGGAAATCGATGAGAAACATGCATGCACAACAACAACAATCAATTCTTTGTCATAATTGCTATGATTAATCTCATATGGTTTCAATTTCCTACTCTCAAAGGCAATAGGATGATTGTCTTACATAAGTACATCATCGATTCCATGTCCACTAGCATCAGTTACTACCACAAAGAATGGTCTAAGAAAATCAGGTAGTGTCAATACAAGTGCATGTGTAAGTATGTACTTAAGAGCATTAAAAGATTTCTGATGCATGTCAGTCCACTGGAAAACTTGGCTTTTTTCAACAATTCAGTCAAGTGATGCGCTTTGCAAGCAAAGTTTTTCACAAATCTCCTATAAAATGAACATATTCCAAGAAAAGATCTCAATTCATGAATGTCTTATGGTCTAGGCCATGTTCTAATGGTCTCTATCTTCTTAGGGTCAAATCTACCAGGTGGGATGCTACTAGGGATAATGTCTATGGTCTTTTGGTCCTCTCGAATTAGGCAAACTTGGTGGTAGCTCATTCATGAAACAATTCAAAAATTGTGAAATGAATTGTTCATGCAGTAAGTTCTTAGGAGTTGGTTTAGAAGCAGTAAGCTTGTTAACCAAGACTAAATAAGTCTTCTCCTTTTTCCTTATGGCTCGCTTAGCCTGGGTATGGCTAAGGAGTGCACATCCACCAGATTCCCTTAGTCCTTTAGAACAGACATGCTTACCACCATTGAAAACAAATAATAAATCATGAGAGTTGTAATCAATGCATGGGCTATGCTCATGTCTCCATGGCATATCGTGGATAACATCATATGAATGCAGGGGTGCAACGAGAAATGTGTGGGGTTGCTCATAAGGTGCAATGGATAATACAACAACATCTTTCACTTCCCTAGTGCAATTATATTTAGTTCCTTGGAATGCAATTTTAATCTTTTGTACTTAGAAGGAACAACAAGATCATGCACAAGCTTTTCGGAAATAAAATTGTGTGTACTACCATCATCATGCAATATACTTACTTCCTTGCCCTTAATTTGGCCTTTCATTTTAAGAAGCATATGAGGAGAGATTTTCTCTTTGATGAGTTAAGGTATACCTAGATCATTGTATTCATCTTCTTGTTTGGAATTACCCTCTTGCCTGAGAGAAAAATCATCATCGTCCTCATCATCTTCACCATCGATCATGTCGACTCGGGTGGTGGGTTGCTTCTTATTCTCCGAGAAATCGATTGCAATGTGTCCGCATTGTCCGTAATTATAGCATCTTGTAATTTTAGGTATGGAAACCTACTTTGGCATCACATCTTCACTCTTCTTCTTATTGTTGTTGATACCTCATTTGTCATTGTTAGAAGCTATGCTTTTATTCACATTGGTATTCCTGTCAAACTTACAAAAAGGAGCATAATTTTTAAATTTGTTAGTATGAGACTCCTATGGTGGTTTGTTCTCCCTTGGTGCTCCATTCTTTTGCTCACAATTGTGGGCCAAAGAGATAGTCGTGGTGTAGAGAGTGTGGTTGAAACATGTTGATCTCCATTCTAAGTATCGGCTTCAATCTGGTAATAAATTTTTGGTTTTGATGCCTCGATTGCACTCTCTTGATGGCTTGAAGTTGGATAAGTGTTTGCTAACATTTATCCACGTACATTTGCACAATTTCTTTATCAAGTGTTCAGGGCTTCCACTTGCATACATCAAAGTTTGCCATATTGACGGACTAATTGAAGAGGCTTCTTCAACAACTTTTCGGAGATCCCTCCAAGCTCAAAAAGCCACTAATGGATCTCTTATGTCTTCCAAGATATTTCATTGTGGTCCAACACATGTTCCACCCATGTGACTAACACAATTTGCCACTCAATCATCTTCTACACTAAAATAATATCGCCAGTGCATGCACACAACTAATTAAACACATTAATCCTGACTATATCATACCAGTGCACACAACTGATTAAACATATTAGTCCTAAAAAATGATATAAATAAAAGATGCACCCCATACACAAATACTAACCCGATCTACATACTTCACATATGGAATTCAAATAATGGCATCACCCACATTTCTATGTGAAAGCAATGATTGCATGGGCGTCCCCACTTGACCATAGAGTTCATGAGACTAACAAACCCAATTATCAGCTCCCAAAGCATAAAAAGGAGAAAATGAATCCTAAGGTAATGTAGAGCAACAAGGGCCGTAGCAGCCAAATGAGATGCATATTGAGAGGCAAGGCATGTTCGACTACTATCAACAAGAAATCACACTGGCTACATGCTCTTTAAGTAATGCATGACCCATGGCAGTAGAGCAATATGGGAAATTGTGGCTGTTGAATCCGATTAAATGTTAGCAAAAGCAGAGGATTGATTTAGAGCCCAAATAGGCTCAACTGAGTTAGTAATAAATAGAGAATGTGAGCACTATGAACAAAGGTAATGTATAAAATGTGTCCACCACTGAATGCTAATATATCTAAAAAATAACTCATGTGTCAATGGACAAGCTGACAAGGTGGATTTAGTAAACCCGGCCAAAAATGCTAATATAACAATTAGTCAATTGGGGGAAATAGGGCATACATCCAAGTAGACGATGAGAGTTTAAGGCAACCTCTCAGTATGGAAAAATAAAGAAGATGTGTAATCCCACACAGATTAAGGCAGAGGAACCCTGATTTATGCATAATGACAAGGTAACTAAGCTGAATAATGTAATAATCTTACTACAGTGGCATCCATGTGAATGAGCTGCAAAGATGAGGTGACTCAAACAAGGATATGGTTCAGCATAAGTAATACCTCCAACAAGTAAAACATCGCAGCATACAGGTATGTTTCCAAGAAAGAGCACACATGAGAGGTCAAGTACATAAGTGACCACATACATCACCATTAGTACACAAGTGACCACATACATCACCATTAGTAATACACAGCGTGTGTCACCCCTCAAATGCACTTGCTATAAAGCATAGTGCGCTGAGGACTAATCATCATTAGTACATAAGTGACCACATACATCACCATTAGTAATACACAGCGTGTGTCACCCCTCAAATGCACTTGCTATAAAGCATAGTGCGCTAAGGACTAATCATCATTAGTACATAAGTGACCACATACATCACCATTAGTAATACACAGCGTGTGTCACCCCTCAAATGCACTTGCTATAAAGCATAGTGCGCTAAGGACTAATCATCATTAGTACATAAGTGACCACATACATCACCATTAGTAATACACAGCGTGTGTCACCCCTCAAATGCACCTGCTATAAAGCATAGTCCGCTGAGGACTAATCATCATTAAGATCAATGTCAGGTATAGCACCAGGTGACAATCTTGATTTAGACTCAAGCTACCAATCAACATCTGATAAGGGCAAAGGAGGCAAATCACTGTATGTGACTGTTAAAGCATAACCATCATGTGCGAAATTGGCTTCCTTTGCATTGTCAGCCGTGGTGGCAGCAAGAACTTACTGTTTCTTTTTCTCCACACTCTTTTTCCACTTATAGCAATCCTCAATGATATGACCAATTTTCCAACAATAGTTGCATCTCTTCTTCTCAAATTTTCCCCCTTCGGAATCAGAAGAATTTGAATGGGCTAGTGCCTTTTACCCTTAGGTTTAGCACAAGAAGGAGCCCCAGATTTCCCTTTGCCATAGTGGGAGGTAGCAAAAGCATGATCGAAAGTAAGCATGTTGTTTCGATTGGAACGAGACTGCTCTTTCTAGAACAAGAGAGCTACCAACTCATTAAAGGTATACAAATCCGAATTCCTCTTTGTAAGAAGGCAGAGAGTGGTAGCAAATCCCTGATATGATTCAGGTAGGCCATTGAGAACTATAGAGACAAGTGAACTTTCAGGAATGAGTTCATCAATATTGATCAACTGCTCTCTCAGATCCTTGACACATGTAAAAAAATGCATCCATAAATTCACCCTCAATCAGATGCTCCAAGTCAAGCTTTTTCCACAGATAGGCAACTCGAGCTTCATTGCAGATTTGATATAGAGGCAAGTATATCCCATGCACCCTTAGCATAAGTACATGAACGGATGTGAGGAATGACTTGTTGTTTTTTGTAGATAAGAGAAACCAGGGCATGCACATGTGCATATTTAGCATCCCATTTGAACTGTTCATCAGTTTTATGGACAGAATGGGTGCAGGCGGTACAATCCCACTGGAATCAGATTCACTGGTTCCGAGAGTGGAAACCCCTAACATGCTAGCAACAGATGTAGGACCAGTAGGCTGCTATAAGTTAGCTCCTGAGACATACACCCACAAGTACTTTTCCACCAACTCATCATGTATGCCCACATGGGATAGTTGTTTCCATCCAACTTGTCCTCAACCGACATCATGCCAAACAACTCATTGATGTTTTTGGACATGTTGCACAACAAAGGAATGTACAAAAACTAAAGCGTAGCTAACATAGGAAGGACCTGTAAGGGAGTTAAATTACTTTAAATCTTTGTAGAGGGATGTGTAAACTCACCAGAAGCAGGTTGAGGAATCCACATGTGCAAAAATCAGATGAAGAAGCAACAAGTAAGAATTAGCTAACCGAATTTGAAGGTCTGATGTGCTGACGTGGAGAGAGCATGCCCGAATTAGATGGAAGTAGACGTGGAATCAATAGATTTGATGTGCTGACTGGAGAGAGCATGCCTGAATTAGATGGAAGTAGACGTGGAATCAGTAGATTTGATGTGCTGACTGGAGAGAGCATGCCCAATGCAGATGTAGAGACAGATCCGAAGTTGACAAGAAATGAGCAAGATGAAAGCGGATGTAGAATCAGCAAGTCTGACGTGGAGTCAGTGGGTCTGAAGGTGACATGGTGTCAATAGATTCGAAGCTAACCTAGAGTCAATAAGTTTGATGCTGACATGAAGTCAGCAATTCCGAAGAAGCAAACGTCTCATCAGTAGATTGGAGTCAACATACATGTAATTTGACTTTGCTAAAAGTAAACCCGATTAGAAAAGTAAACCCAACCAAACTGCTAAATGCTGATAGCTCAAGATTAAAAGCTAATTAGTGAATTTGAAGCCGCAATGGCTGAAATGTCAAGCGCTGAAAGCTGATTGTGAATGCTCAAAGCCAAATGGCTAAAATGCGGAAAGCCTGAAGCCAAATGACTGAATGTCATAAGCCACATGCCAAATGCTCAAATCTGAAGTCAAAATGGCTAAAACTTTCAGACCTTATAGATGAGACCATACCTTATATAAGAAGTTAGTAGCAAGTATGTGAGTGTTAAGATACATCTGAGGTACTCTTACCAATACGACATCATTAATACCGTGAGTAAGACCCTCAGTAGCTTTTGAAACTCAAATTGAGTGGGTAATTTAGACACCAAAAGCAAAATAGGGTAATGTTTTTCTCTTGGTTCAGGAAGCATTTCTTGTATCAGTAAGAAACAGCACACTATTGCACTCTCAATGACAAAGGCTAAGTAAAAAGCTACATGCTTTGGATCGGCAAGAAACATCCCACTATTCCACTCTCATTGGATAGAGGCTAAGTACAACTACATGCTTTGCATCATGTGAGGTATTATTGCTAAAGAGGATTTTGTAGGATAGAGGTGTAGTATGCTTTTGTAGCCTACAACACTGCAGCAGCATGGCAATTGCTCAAAATCCTATATTTTATGCTTTTACAAAAACACATTGAGATTTAGTATCACTTTGTACATGAGCTCATCATGTTCAAGGAGGTCAAGATTCATCTATTTCTACTACTGACAATAGAGAATTATGCACACATCTTCATGAAGGCTTTTTAGTAGGGACTAGATGGTAGACTTTAATCTTAGACACCCTCCTAACATTGCAGACCCAAAGTGGGCCCAAGATGATAAGCCCAAATGGTTATGGAAGTATGCACCATGGACGATGGCACTGACTAAATGACCATTGGTCATGTCATGATTGCCCTACATCATCATGCCTATATAGATACATGACCAACCCCTTCTCAACATAGTTTAGTAATCAAATTATTTGCAAGCTTACTCCCTAGCTTCTACTAGTATATAACCTCCATCTTAGAAATTTTGGATCAGCCCATCAAATCTCCCTTCATAGGAGCACATGGGTGCGAGGCTTTGACATCTATTACATCACTTCAATAATACACTACTCTTCTCTATCTTTGTTGTTGTACAATTTGAGTTTAATAGTTTTGTGTCGTGAGAGATTCTTGTGAGTGCTCTTTACACATTATCTACACGTACTGTTTGCATGTACTGTCTACACATGCTCTTTGCTTGAGAGATCCTACTTCTTGTGAGTGATTTCTACACATTTTATGCACGTTGTATCCTCTTACATTTGGTTATGAAAGGAAGGGCTAATGGTTGACTTGGAGGAGGAGGAAGTTGGGGCATTGTGGGTAAGCAATGCATAGGTAAGCATTGCAGGTAAGCAATGCATAGGTGAGGATACTATAGGTGTCATGATCGACACATGCATAATGAGCAAAATGCCTAACCCCTTGCACATAAGCAATACATAAGTGAGGACACTATTAGGTGTCACGACCCACACATGCACAATGAGCATAATACCTAACCCCTTGTGGGAAATGGGATGCTTATCCCTGTAGACCTAATTGGTAACTCACTTCACAATAGTAATCAATGCGATCTCTAATATATGTGAGCTCATTGCCTCAATAGTCATGTCATTTATAATTTTGTTCATTTTCTCAACTTCAAGATGTGGGGGGATTTGAAGTCTCCAATGGGATGTGTGAAATGAGTGGAATTAGGTCTCGTTTTATCATGTTATCATCTAAATGGATTGCATGTTTGCAACATTGATCAAAAGATTCAGGATTTACAATGATGATCAAATCATGTAAATGGTTCATTTTTAGACCCAAGAAAAAATGATCTTTCATTTTTAGATCCAAGAGAAATCAATCTTTCAATTGATAACTGCTCAAATTTTCCCTCTCCTTACATCTAGAGTTCAGGTACTTCATGTACGTAACATATCTCTTAGATATTCCTATGGCTTTCTTTCTATTCATTACGATTCCCCTCAGACGTAAGGTGAGAACCCAACAATAAATGGTGATTTCACAAAGTTGAAATAGACATCTACTTCCAATTTTAGTGAGAGGACCCATTTCTTGCCTTGTCATCTCTTAAGGCGTGCATTTTAAAGGCATGTGCCTTTGTGGGGAAGTTTACATTTCCAACAACCTCTGCGAACTTGCTCAAATATTTCAAGATGTTGAATAGGGTCGCCGTTCCATTATATTTGGTCATCAACTTGGAAATTTTAACCTGCTTTGGTTCTTTAGGCTCTAGGGTTTATGTAGGTGGTAATAGCAACAACCCCCCTTCCTATCTTGTGTGCCTTCCAAAGGATATCTTCTCTAAATACCAAAAGAGATGGGGTAGGTGTTGATTAAAATCCCAACTCATACGGATGGATTGGGCCATGAAAACTATGGCCCTACACATTACGCTATACTGGTCCAAATGGGGGCACCAAAGCTATATACATTGGTCGGTGTGCACCTCAAGTTCCTTGAGAACTTGATGAGGTCCAAAACAATGGTCTTCGTCCCTCTTGGTTTGTGAATAAGGGTTGTGATAACCCTTGTAATAATTGAGCATGGAAAGAATCCCAACACAAAGTTGAAGCTAATATAGTTGGGGGGGCTCTGGTGGGATATGGGACATATGTGGCATTCTTTGGATTTGTTATCCTCCTTCCAAATCCATATTTAATAGTGTATTATCAAACTAGAAGCTAGATAATGTGATGGACTAGCCATATCATATATGTGGGTTGCTTTTTATATGAGTGTTAGCTCTTTAAAGAGGCTTTTAACTCTCTTACAATAACCCAAATATAGCCACGTAACTAGACACTTCCCAAATATAGCTCTTTAAAGAGGTTTTTAACTCTCTTACAAATAACCCAAATATAGCCACATAACTAGACACTTCCCAATCCCTTAGAGATTCTTTTACTACAATAACCCAAATATAGCCACTTAACCATACACTTCCCAATCCCTTAGAGATTCTTTTACTACAATCTCTTTCAATAGCCTAAATATGGCCTTTACACTCTCTTACAATAAACTAAATATAGCCACATAACCAGACACTTCCCAATCCCTTAGTGATTCTTTTACTACAATCTCTTTCAATAGCCTAAATATGGCCACTTAAATAGACACTTTTGTGGTTTCCCTAGTCCCTTTAGAGATGTTTTTACCCAAATATGGCCACTTAAATATGATGTAGTATGGGTAGCTCACAATGGCCTTGCCACTACCTTATGGTAGCAAACCTCAACTTATAATAGATATTCATAAAAAGTACAAGACTGTAGAGCTTGTCAAGATAGTCAATTTACACCCTTGGATGATGAAAATGGACTTTTGGGTGCAAAATAGGGCTAAGAACAAGCTTCTAGAAAACTATGCAGATGGGACTTTCTCAATTTACACCCTAATGGACTTTTGTGTGCAAAAATAAGTTTATGGAAAACTATGCAGAGGGGACTTAAGAAAACTTTTTTCTCATAGGCAGTTTTCAAAGTTTTCTCATGCCTTGAGGAAAGGTTTCCTCATGGCAGTATCAAAAATGTGCTTATACATGATTTTGTCATATGATGATAGTGTGAAAGTTTGACCACTTCTATTGTGCTCAACTATGTCTAAGGTTGACCACTTCTATGATGCTCAACTGTGTCTAAGGTTGCCATAGTGAGACGATGTCAAAGGTTTGCTCATGTACATGAGGGAAAAATTTTCATAGCAAGTTTTATTGTACACTTACTCATACATGCATATCAAGTAGGCATGAAAGTTAAGTGATTATGTATATCATACATTGTGCCAACTTTAAGCCATATATAGTGTCAAACTTTTAGTAGTACATGGTGTCAAACTTTTAGTCATATATGGGTTCAAATAGCTCTCTCTCTCTCTCTCTCTCTCTCTCTCTCTCTCTCTCTCTCTCTCTCTCTCTCTCTCTTATGAGAGCTAGATAACCTTGTTCGTGTGAGGACATCTACCTTGTAGATCTAAGACATAGTGTGGCAACATGGAGAGGTCCTGCCTCATAGAAGTTCAACATTAGGTGGCATTACGCTTTGTTATGGAGGAGGATGGAACCATTATTGGATGAGGGGGATGGATATCATGACCCTAGTCTAGGATTTGGGAAATTTTTGTTTCATGCATACTACATTATATATGCATATGGGCCTACATAGTATATGTAGGCACTTCTATTTTTCCTTTCATGTTGCCTTGACATCTAGTTTACCCATAGATTACCTGGTCTCATAGACCCTTTGGGTCCTTAGTAGACATTGATATTCTCTCTCTCTCTCTCTCTCTCTCTCTCTCCATCCACAAGGGGAGGAAGTCTATGTGTGTGTGTGTGTGTGGGTGCGCACGCATCCTCTTTTCCTATCAAGCGAGCAACATGACTCACATATATGCAACACAATCTCTCTCGGACTCTTTTTGTTGAGACCAATGATACGAGCTTTCTTTCTCCCCCTCACAAGAGGATCATCCATGAGCCGGGTAGAGAGAAGGTCTATCACACGACTTCGTGTTGGTGGTGGTTGTGCTACAGAGGCATGGATTGAGGAGGCCATTAGGGGTTATGCAGAGGTGCTAAGGGAAAGGGGTAAGCCTATGCAATGTTGAGGTAGGGGGAGAGCCCTCTAGAGGGAGCAATGAGTTAGCCACCACTTCTTGAGGATTAAAAAGCTTTGAGCTTTTAATATAAGCTCACACAGTAGAGCACCCACTTAATTTATATACTACATGCACATTAGAGTGAATAGGAATTACACTCAAATGTGGTGTGAGTGGGGACGTGGGGATACGGTCATTTACTTAACGCGTGTGAGGTGCATGCCCCCCGTACGTTGGGTGGATGTCGTCTAGCATGTGCATGCACGCTAACAACCCAAATGGAGAGGGAATGGGCATAGGAGGTGGAAGAGAGCCTTGGCGGGTAGGGGACTGGGAGCCGAAGGCAAGCATAGAGGTGTTAAAAAAAGGGAAATGGAAAGAAGTTCTAGTTAGTGAGGGGGGATCAGGTTTAGCGAAACTCACACAAGGAGAAGCTAATCTGTACCTCAAGTGCCAGACATGCCTGAAATGTGAGGATGAAAAATGTGCTAGGAGAGAGGAAAGTAGGTTAAAATGGAAAACTTTTAATAACAAAAGAAAACTTGATAAACATCTCTTCAGATTGGCTGAGGTGAAAAACAACAAGGAAGTAATGGGACAGATGGGCAAGGGTTGGGGGGAATTGATTTGATTGCCAAAAAATGGGTAGAATTCTTAGGCTCTACCCTTAGAGTGAAAGAAGATTATTCATGCAGAAGGTTTCAAGGTGAGAATAAGCTGTTAGGACTGGTTAACAATAGAGTGGACATTGATGAGGCAAGTGGCTTGAGAGAGAGGTAGATGCAGATGAATGTTGGGTGGCCCTTATAAAGCTGGGGAGAGAGAAGTCTCCTGGGTGGGATGGCTTATCTATTGAATTTTTCATTGCCTTCTGGCCATCCTTAAAGGACTTGGCATGGAAAGTGTGCAGAGAGGCTTTTAACTCTAGTAACTTGGATAAGGATCTGAAAGAGGGGTTGGGGAGAGAGAAGTCTCCTGGGTGGGATGGCTTATCTATTGAATTTTTCATTGCCTTCTGGGCATCCTTAAAGGACTTGGAAAGTGTGCAGAGAGGCTTTTAACTCTAGTAACTTGGATAAGGATCTGAAAGAGGGGTTGGTGAAACTTATTCCCAAACAACCAGCATGTAATAGGCTCAATCACTGGAGACTCATCACTTTGTTGACTGTTATATATAAAATCCTAGACAAAGTCATTGCCCTAAGGATCACCCCTGTTCTTCACTAAGAGATAATATGGCTTCATAAAAGGCAGGTCAATATATAACAATATCTATGTAGCCATGCTAGGGAGGGATGTGGCCTTGAGAACCCATCGGAAGTGCATACTGTTGCAACTTGATCTAGAGAAGGCCTATGACAGGGTTAATTGGTCATTTGTGGCTAGGGTGATGGAGAAGCTGGGGTTTGGAGTTAGGATGGCTACTTGTATTTACACTCTTACGTTGGGAGGACACTCTAAACTATTGTTGAATGGGAGAGTGGTGGCGGGCTTTGAAGTGAATAGGTCCGTGAGGCAAGGTTGCCCTCTTTCTCCCTTGCTATATTTGCTATTGCATCCCATCCTTCTGATAATGGCCTTCGAAGATGCCTATTCACAAGGTAGGGTGGCTGGGCTGAAACTGAGAAATGGTGAGCAGCTGGTGATACATTACTTTTTTTGAAAGTAGATAATGACAATGTGAGACAAGCTTTGTCTATTATTCAGTAATTTGTAGAAGCTTTTAGGTCCAGATGCAATATACATAAGTCCAAGATCATAAGCCTATATTATGAGGATAATGATTTTGATTTAGAGAAGTGAGGATGTGAGGTTATAAGAGGGGACATATTGTTAGACACCTAGGGGTAGAGGTTACAAATAAACAATTGACTAACTGGGCTTTAGAGAGGTTTAGCTTGAAGCTGAAAAATGGGAGGGCATTAGAATTCCATTTCATGACAAGATAGCAATCTGCAATACTGTGCTACATGCCTACATTATGTTCTTGTGTCCTATGTTAGAGAGGTTTAGCTTGAAGCTGAAAAATGGGAGGGCATTAGAATTCCATTTCATGACAAGATAGCAATCTGCAATACTGTGCTACATGCCTACATTATGTTCTTGTGTCCTATGTTAGAGTTTGGGAAATGTCATTGGCAGAAGTGACCCCATAATTTCCTGTGGAGGAATGGGAAAGCTAATAAAAAAACTTTAGCCTACCTTGCCTGGGACAAACTATGTTTACCTAAGATTGAAGGAGGTTCTAGTATTTTGCATCTACCCTCTCAGACCACAGCAAGAATTGCTTTGCTCCTCCCTAAGCGTCTTCAGCAAGAGGAGACATGGACTAAGATGGTAAGGGAGTTAGTGGAAGACTCTCATATCCAATCAAAAGATAGGTGGTAGGGACTAGGATGGAAGACTCTCATATCCAGTCAAAAGATAGGTGGTAGGGACTAGGATGGAAGACTCTCATATCCAGTCAAAAGATAGGTGGTAGGGACTAGGATGGAAGGACTCTCATATCCAGTCAAAAGATAGGTGGTAGGGACTAGGATGGAAGGATAAGTTGCTCTCTTATGCCCCCCTAAAAGTCACAAGCTTACTCCTCTGTAGGATGCTATGCAGCAAATGGAAGGAGGCTTTAGGGCTGATGATCTAGGATGGATGTTGTAGAGCATCAGGGAACTCTTTGTTAAGTCTAGGAGTATGGTGGACTCACAAGTTTAACCCTCCTTTAGCCCTCCATGACATCAACTCTGCTAAGAAATTGAATAATAAAGGGCTAAGAAAGCTAGCAGGTTGTTGGGATTGGTTAGCAGTGGGGTGGAATGAGTTTGAATAGCTAGAAGAGGAGTTTGGACTTTCTTCAAGGGAAGGGCAATTGGTTAGGTAGGTATTGGATGAGGTACAGAAGGGTTGGACATCTACAGCTTTTGATGAATCCTGCTGGATTAAGGATTGGGCTTGTTATAATGGTGTAAAGCTGGATAAAGGGGCAACCAGGGACTTGTAGAAGGAGTTAAGGAAAAGTGAGGTGAATGTAGACTATTGTAATAAAATTTAGAGGGTAAACTAGAGTCCAAATAGCTAGAGGAGGAGATGGAAAGCAATATGGGAGACATGTATCTCTGTAAAATATCAGGTTTTCTTATGGAGGATATGCATGTGGGCCTTACCCCCATTGGGATCAAGCTACTTCAGAGAAACTTTATTAGGGGATGCTATCCCAGATGTAAGACTGCTTTGGAAGATGGGAAACATGCTTTCTGGGACTGCCTAACCATTAGAGGGACATGGGGAAGAATTGGGAAATGGGTCTATTATAGTATAGGAATCCAAGGTCAGTGGGGGGATTGGATCTTAGGGGGATGGGCAGCTAGTGATGGAGTTGTTGATTTAATCTTTAACATAATCAGGTTTTGCTGTTTGTGGGAGATATGGAATACCAGAAACTGTATAGTATTTAAGAAAAAAACCATTCTAAGGTTGGATGTGACAGAGTTGATGCACAAATGTATATAAATGTGTTGGTCTGTATATTATGTGAACAAGCTAAATAAGGATGAGATGACATAGTTAATCTAGGCTCTGTAAATTGGCATAGCTTGACCTCTATATCTTCTTGGGTGACTCTCATGCATACTAGGTAAACCTAACAGGTTATTTTTATGTTTCAGGGCTATACAGGGTTGGATATGAAATTAAAACCTTTGAAATTTGGGCCAAAAACAAAGAGGTGGTACCTTAAAAGAGAAGCAGACTGTCTACACCTATGTGGCTTTCATTGAGAACCCTGTGGGAACCAGACTTGTAGGAAAAGTATGGACCAAAAAAGGGGATGTATTAGGAGAGAGTCTCCCAAAGGTTGCACAATTGAAGCTATGATTGAAGCATGTATACAGCTGGGATATCAGATCTCTTGGGGGCAGTCATCCTTTGTGTTGGAAGATGATAGGTGGAGTTTAATATGGAGTCTACTTAACATGGATATGTAGAGTTTGTGGATGAACTTGTAGCTAGGATTGGAAGTAAAGCTATTTTTGGAATTATATCTATTACATATTAACCATGGACAACTTTGGGACAAGGAGAGGAGAGAAAAGAGAAATCCTGGAACTTGGAGCAATCGGGTGGCTGATTACAATGAGTCCCCCAGAAAAAATTTCAAACGCTTCATTGCTAGAGCTGACGCGTCATTGTTGGGGCCGCTTTGCCTCCCTTTTACATACCGCAGCAATGCGCGGGTCGAGGACTAGTATATATAAGTATTGTTCCCAAAAAGGAAAGAAAAGGAATTACACTCAAATGGAAGGTATGAAAGAACTACACTCCAATATTATATCGAACTAGAGAGAGAATAAAGCTAGATGACGTGATGAGAGAGAGAGAGAGAGACAAGATTAAGGTGTTTCACAATTATTATAATTAACATCTAGTGTAGGTACAGAGCGTCCAACCCGACGGCGTCGGCATTTCCTTTGAGGGGGTGTGAAAGGCGGCCATTACGCAGTAGCTCTTCGCAGTCGCAAGTGAAGAAGTGAGACAAACCTTTGTAACCGAACCCACAACGCCTGCTGCAGTCATGTCAAGACGTCGAATAGCCCGGCCTCTGCACAATCCCCTGGTAAGCAGAGCTCTCCCCAGTCTTTTCCCCGTTTTTTGACACACATAGTTACTTGGCATGATTTCCTAGGTCAAAAAATCTATTTTCTTCTGGTATATTCTGGCTCTGCAGATGTAGATACAGTGAATATAGGTACCCAATTGTGGGCTACTAACAAAAAACAAATTAGGTTCGAGATTTTTAATTTAGGTTTTCCACAAATGCATGCTTTGACAAGGCTCCCATACTAGAAGTCTCTTTTCTGGAAAAAAAAAGTCTCGCATACACATGCAAGGCAAGAGGGTGGTACAGCTATGCCACACTTGAATGAGAAGGCAACGCATTCTGCATGTTTTCTGTAATGTAACCATAGTGTAGTAGGTTTTGGCATGTGCTTGGATTTTGTCTAACCCCACCCTCTCTTCCCCCGGTGGAGGGGAGCCTGTACGGACAGTATTGCCGGTCGACGATGAAACACCCTTGCCCTTAATAGAGAATCTGACAGGAAGCGTGGAGTGTAAGACCCTAAAACACTCATGGCTGCAGTGTGACACCTCTAGCAGGTTGTTGCAATTTGGTAGGTTTGGTCTTCCTGTCCAAAGGCATTACAGCTTGTGGTTGCAAAACAGCCACAATACCAGCAGGGGGGCTGCGGGGATTTGAACATCTCTTGCCCCTACTCCTATGGTTAGTCCGATGTTAGGCTCCATCTGATAGGAGCCAGTGAGTTATGTGGCAATTTTGGCGAATAACCAATCGTTTCACAAATTCAAATTAGTCAGAGGTCGCTGATATGACTTTTTCAAGATTGAGGAGATGGTGGCTTTATTAGATCTTCTGGTTGACAATGAACCACCCTCGTTTATAGAGAATCTGACAGGAAGCATGGAGTGTAAGACCCTAAACACTGCTTGCCAGACATGGCTGCAGTGTGACACCTCTAGTAGGTTGTTGCAATTTGGTAACCACCTGGAAGGGGCTTGGTCTTCCCATCCAAAGGCGTTACAGCTTGCGGTTGCAAAACGGCCACAATACCAGCAAGGGCTTGGAGGGATTTGAACATCTCTTGCCCCTACTCCTATGGTTGGTCTGACATTAGGCTCCATCTGATAGGAGCCAGTGATTTATGTGGCAATTCCGATCGTTTCACAAATTCAAAGTAGTCAGAGGTCTTTGCTCCTTTGGATTCAGTTTGCTCATTTTCTTCATTAAAAGCCTATTAATCATGCCATAATCTTGGGTTAGATCTTTGGGCTTGTTGGGGAAAAGTATTTAAAAGTTTTATGTGAAGCAAAGTTATGCGCTGCTGTAGAGTAATGCTTTCAGTATTGTATGGTTTTGTAGCAGAGAGGTTTCTTTTCTGGATTGGGTTCGAGTGTACAAGGGCCAGGAAACCGTCAAGGTTCTGCAATCACTGCACCTGTGCTTTCAAGATCTACTGCATCCAGGTTGTACAGAATTTTTCAGGCACCATTTCAGAAGGCTGAATTCCCTTCACTTGCCAAGGATTCATTTGGCACCAGGGTGTCCTCAAGTGGGCAGAATGTGCGAATGCCTCTGCTGGGTGTTCCAGGACAGCAAAGGTTTTGCTCAAATGAGGCTCCAAGTAAAAGCGGTAAGTTTAAGAGCACTCAGGGTTGTATTCTGTAACCTGTTTGATTAGGTATTTTCATTGAGGGAGGAAGACAATATTTTGCGGAATTTTTACATAAAATTGTCCCTTTTGAACAGGATTTGAGAATTTTTACCCAAGAAAAAGGAGAGAGTTACCAAAAGGGCGAACTGCCCAGAAAGAGGAGTCAAGAAGTGGTAAGCTGCCTGCTGGGTTCATGCCCTGTAAACCTTGTAAGGCTTAATGGAAGCACCCACTCTTACGCACTGGTAATGTTAGTGGTGATGTCATGACACATAGTCCATGTTATGCACGATGGAGCGGATTCGAAGCTTTGTGAGTAGACTCTCATGGAGTCAGGATCACACTTTAGTTTTTCGTTAAGCTCAGGAAATAACTTGAAGTTCCCATTGGTATATCTTTCTGCGGTATTAGTGGACATTCAGATGTCTTTTGAAGTCTTTGTTTTAAGTTGTGGCCAGCTGGTTTATATTAATCCTCTCTATCCAAAGTGGTGCAATTTGCCCAACCAGCTACTCCGTGTGTGTCATGTGTGCGCATGTGCATTCTTTAGTGCTAGTCTTCATCATGGCTGAGTTTGCCTTTCACCACTGGGGATGTAACAGAAACTCAGTGTGATGGTTTATTTTATGAAGATTCGTCTACTAAGGTGACATATCTTAACTCATAGACCTCCACCTACTCTTGGGCGTTGATGATGTGAGTGGGGATGTCATAGCATGTAGTCAATGCTATGCATGATGGAGTTTATGATTTGAAGCATTGTTGAGCAGACTCTCATGGAGTCAAGATTGCACTTTGGTTTTGTTAAGTTTGGGAAATAACTCGAACTTTCATTGGTACACATGTCAGGCAATTAACAGTAAAAACCAGTATGCTTATGTCATGAGCATGGTGTGGTTATCTGTTTTGCAGATGGGTCAAAGTCGGACGAACAGAAAACTTTCCGTGAATCAACTACAACAGATCAAATACTATCCTTCATAGGAACTGCTGCAGGCACCTTTGCTGTGCTCTCTTTTCTGGCATTCAATCGAAGTGATGCTCAAGAGGTTATTTGAGATGCTTTATTTTTGCAAGCATGCACACACATGCATGCACGTGCATGTGCAGTGCGTGCATGCATGCATGTATACTTCCAGCATCATTGCCGTGCTTTCTTTGTATGTGAGTGCATGTGTTCGCATGTGTACACATGCTTGTGCTGTGTGTGGATGTATATATGTACACCCACACCCACACCCACACCCACACCCATTCACACCACACCTTAGGCTTGCTCACGTGCTCACGTGCTTGTGCTGTGCATGGGTGTGCATGTATGCACACACAAATGCATACACACATGCATGCATAAATCCAATCATCCATCAGTCTGTTTATACATGCATGCACTTACACACGTGCTAACACATGTGCAAACTCACTCACACACACATTTTCTTCTATGAAGTAACTTGTATTGTGTAGTTAATTTTGCAAATTTTTCTCCATTGCAGATCAGCTTTCAAGAGTTCAAGAACAAGCTTCTTGAGCCTGGATTGGTGCAACGAATCGAAGTTGTGAATAAGAGTGTTGCAAAGGTCTACATGAACGGGCGGCCTCTACCAGGCGATGATTCTGGGGCTGTCATTCCTACTACTCATCCTAAGTACTTTTTCCATATTGGAAGTGTAGATTCTTTTGAGCGGAAGCTTGAAGAAGCCCAGGAAGCATTGGGGGTTGATCCACATGCCTATGTCCCTGTCCTTTACGTAAACGAACTCAGCTGGCAACAAGAGTTGATGCGGTTTGCACCGACAATCTTGATAATTGCAGGGTTTATATACCTGTCTCGCCGAATGCAGAGTGGTCTGGGAATGGGCGGGGGTGGGAGTGGTTTTGGTGGTGCTCGTGGACTGTTCAGTGTTGGCAAGGCACAAGTCACAAAACTCAACAAGCATGCCAAAGATAAGGTTTGATGGAAAAGGCGTCAATTCAATATGAAGAGCTCATATGGGATATAGTTATTTGTATGGATTCATGAGGCTTTTTAAAAGCTTTTTATTTTGGCCTTTCAGGTCTTGTTTAAAGATGTTGCAGGATGCGATGAAGCAAAGCAGGAAATTATGGAGTTCGTGCACTTCTTGAAGAGTCCCAAGAAGTATAAGGAGCTTGGTGCCCAGATACCAAGGGGAGCGCTTTTGGTCGGTCCTCCAGGCACTGGGAAAACTCTTCTTGCCAAGGCAACGGCAGGAGAAGCTGATGTGCCGTTTCTATCTATCAGTGGCTCCGACTTCATGGAGATGTTTGTGGGCGTCGGCCCCTCTAGAGTCCGAGACCTTTTCCTGCAAGCAAGACAGTGTGCCCCTAGCATCATATTTATTGATGAGATCGATGCCATAGGCCGAGCCAGAGGTCGGGGAGGCTTTGCTGGGGCAAATGATGAAAGAGAAAGCACATTGAACCAGCTTCTTGTCGAGATGGATGGGTTCGGGACTACTTCTGGGGTGGTTGTACTTGCTGGTACCAACAGGCCGGACATTCTGGACAAGGCGCTACTCAGGCCTGGACGATTTGATAGGCAAATATCTCTTGATAGACCGGATATCAAGGGGAGAGAACAGATTTTCCGAGTACATTTGGCAAGGTTGAAACTTGACAAGGTGGCAACCTTCTATTCTGAGCGATTAGCTGCCCTTACGCCAGGTTTCGCTGGGGCTGATATTGCCAATGTGTGCAACGAAGCAGCCCTCTTTGCAGCAAGAAAGGAACAAACACGAGTATGCATGGAGCATTTTGAGGCAGCAATTGATAGGATTATTGGTGGCCTTGAAAAAAAACACAAGGTTCTCTCTCTCTCTCTCTCTCTCTCTCTCTCTCTCTCTCTCTCTCGTTGGGAGTGTTGGCACAGCAATTTACGCATCGGGCTTCCAATCCCAGGTTCAAGTCCCCTTGCACATCATTGCCTTTATACTTATATGGATCATGATTTGTATTGGGCTGCTAGCTTGGCTATGACATCAAAAGGACTCTTCTCTGTGGCTCTCTTTCTCTCTCCCTCTCTCTCTTACTATATATATATATATATAACTATCTATCTATCCTATCTATCCCTCCCCCAGCCTTTAGGGTTTTCGACCGCTGAAGATTCTTTCCATGCTTTCTGTTTTGTAATATGGTTATGTTGTTAAGTGGCTCTTCTTGCACCTTTTTCTCACTCAGGTTATAAGCAAGGAGGAAAGGAAAACAGTTGCATTTCATGAAGCAGGTCATGCAGTGGTAGGCTGGTTTTTAGAGCATGCAGAGCCATTATTGAAAGTCACCATAATTCCGCGAGGTACTGCAGCTCTAGGTTTTGCACAATATGTACCTAATGAGAACCTCTTGATGACCAAAGAGCAATTGCTGGACATGACGTGCATGACTCTTGGAGGTCGAGCATCTGAAGAGGTAAAAGGGTTATTTCAAAAGCTTTTAAAAGGCTTATAAATTACAGAGTTTCAGGTGGTCTTGTCGGAAAAGAAGGATAATGCTAAATTTTTTAACCAGGTCTTGCTGGGAAGGATCTCAACAGGTGCTCAGAATGACCTTGAGAAAGTGACCAAAATGACTTACCAACAGGTTGCTGTGTTTGGGTTCAGCGAGAAGGTTGGCCTTCTCTCATTCCCTCAAAAGGAAGATTCGTTTGAAATGACCAAACCTTACAGCAATGCAACGGCAGAGATAATTGACAAGGAGGTTCGAGAATGGGTTACAAAAGCATACGAACGCACCTTAGAGCTTATTAGGAGGCATCGAGATGGCATAGAACAGCTTGCACAAGAGCTTTTGAAGAAGGAAGTTCTTCACCAGGATGACTTGACAAAGATTCTAGGTGAAAGGCCATTTAAGAGTGCTGAGTTAAGTAACTATGACATGTTCAAGCTTGGCTTTCAACACCAAGAAGGTGATACAGAAGCCGGGCCGCAGCAAGAAGATATCAAGCAACAGGATGATGGGTCACAGCCAACATCAGATGAAGGAACCCCTGCAGTTTCTTAATAATCTGTGTATTTGGATGTAGAAGATTCTTCTCAGTCGAGTTCCTCAACAACTCGTGTCTTTCTGCCACCTGCAAGAGCCAAGCATAGGAGATTATTGGAGAGAGCAAGCATATAGGAGATTATTGGACTTTTTGTGTAGTTCAAGTATGCCCTAGGCCCCTTCAAAGCCTCCACCTTCTCTCCTTTGAGTCAGACAGCACCCAAGAAAAGGACTTTAAACTTGCTCTTTTTGTTGCATCTCTGGATACATGATGAGACTAAAAATCCAAATGTATGACATGATAGTAACCGAGACATCAACATTTTTTTAGTGTCCTCTTTCGATGTGTATAGTTACTGGGGATATACTTGATTATTGCTTTGGAAGAACTTTTTTTTCCCCACAAATTTATGTATATATCTGAGGTCTAAAATCCTTTTTGTGCACACAAGAACTGCCAACTGTTACCTTTAACTCAATTAAGGTACTATTTTAAAAACATGATTGCTCATCTTCAAGCCAGTTAAAATTTTGGTTTGTCATTGTGATATAATTGGAGGGCCCTCATAGGGATCTGTTGTACTAGGACAAGATCCATTAGTCAGCCTTTTGTGGGTGGGTGGTGGGGCTGTGGATGAGCTCGATTGCTTGTCCATGAGCAGCACACCCCTGCCTGTCATCATGTTTTTGGATAGCAGGGATGGTGGGGCTGTATGTGCACTAAGCCTAGAGTTGTTTCACTGTGTTTTACCTTCTTTCTACATCTTGTGGGCAATAACATTCTATTACCGCCCCACGGATCTCCTAAATGCAAAACACTGAGTGATTAGTACAAACCCCCTGAGACGGTAAAGGGTCATAATTAATAATACCAAGTATATTGGCTATTTGTGACTGGACAATTATTTACAGCAAGTGAGACTTGGGTTCTTATTCTTCACAGAGAGTTATTCACTCTAGGGTTTGTGATTGATGGTTCCTTACAAAGACTTGATGGCTTTTTCCTTTGTGTTAGGGGGTTTTGTGGGTTTCACACCCATGAGGAGTAGAAATAGGTGGAGGGTATTTAGTTTGCTTAAGTACTTGGAAGCAAATTTTTCATAGCTTCTTGAGTGTACTTTAGCTAAACGATATGGACTAGGATTCTCCTTGATTACTTGAATTCATGGTAGAGTGATATGAAGAACCAGATTTGGTAGATAGATATGAAGGACTAGATCTGGACCATGTAGGGGTGACGTGAGAGAGGAACCCAAGAGTATTGATCTCTTATGCACTAGATCCGGACCATGTAGGGTGACATGAGAGAGGAACCCAAGAGTATTGATCTCTTCAGAGGATCAGATGGAGATACACAGCTTGGAGACATATACCTTGGTGTCCCATTGGTATGCGATATCTGACGGATTATTGTTCTAGATATTTGAGTGGGTCCAATTGTAGAAGGGTGATTTCCTTCTAGGAAACAACCCTAGCTTGTAGAGAAGAATTTGTTGTAGAGACCATTGACTTGGAGGACCAGAGAGCCTTCTTTGGCTGGTCTTGCCAAGGTAACCTTGAGTTTGTTTAGATGAACTCTAGAATGTAGATGTACTTTGGTGTTTATTCCGTGACATGTGTGTTACAAAAGTGGAAACCCATGTCTTTTGTGGGGATCCTAGTGATTGCAGGCTACTTGGTGTGAACTAGGGGAGGATGCGAAGGATCGATAGCATGCCTTCGATAGTGCTATGTATACTATGCACTCGTCTGATTTTCTTTTGCCGTCAAAGTTATCACGATCAATAGTTCCTTTGTGCATCCAAGAATAACATTGGTTAGTCCTAGATAAATAGACATCAATCAGGAAGCCTTGATGAAGGAACTTCGTCAGGCATTTGCTTTGATTGCAATCCGTGTGTGTCACGGCCGAGTGCTAGTGACCAGATTGGTGACTACTTATAGTTACTGATTACTTTTCTCTACAATCATTGGTCTTGCCTACTTTGAGTTACCCAACAATAACCTTAGATCACGTATTTGATCGAGCACATTTCTTGGATATAGTGCACAAGATCTTAGGGATTATTTATTCAGTCATCTTTTGACAAAGAGTTTTCGGCTTTAAGCTAGGGATTCAGTGTAACTTCATGTGGGTAGTTATTTTTTCAGATGCATTTGACTCACGAAGGAAGCATGTCTTTTGTCGAGAAGATTACACTGATGAGGTTTCTCTGTGAGACCATGGATAACTTTATTGTTGTCAGCATGGTGAGGATGGGCCATTATGCTCGATATTTTTTCCTTGAGGTGCATTAAGTTTATTGGTGATTTTACTGGTACTTTTAGAATGTGTAGATTTGGGTTCTGTAGAGTAGAGATCCCTTTATAGACCTAGATTTAGGTTTATCTTACGAACTAGATTTTAATACCAAGATGTAACCCGAGGTTGACAGGATATGCAAATGTGTGATATACACGGCATTGATGTTGTGAGCTATACTTGATTTCCAGATACCTTTGGCTCACATATGTACTCTAGCCCAAGATCATAACAAATGTTGGATGGCATTTGTTTTGGAGTTCCTACATGTTGTAATGGTAGCAAGTTTTTCTTAGGGAGCATTTGGGGATGCACCTTTGTTCCATCTCAGATTTCGAGATGAGAGAGACTACCTTTGTTCCATCACTTATTGATGTGAGATGGGGTTCTTGTATGGAAATTGATTATCCATGGATTTTATCTATTGGATGGGGCTTGAGTTTCTTTTTAGTGCACAGATACAAAGGTGGAAGTGGGTATTATGGTTGGTTCCTTGGGAGAGTTTAGCAACTTCATATTTATGGTTTCCTTCGAGAAATGCTACTATTTCGGGTAAAGATAGCTATCCTCCCGAGTTTTAAAACTCAGGTTCATAGGGTTTACATGTGGTAGCATAATCAGGATCTAGCCAGCCTTACGTAGGTATGATTTGGGCCAGTGAGTTGATATTAACATAGTATTACTTTGTTGGGGGTTCAACCAACACATATTGAGTTTCACTAAAAGAACAGTAACATAATAAAATACATAGAACAACAATGAAGCATAACTAGAACTGCATATTCATCTTATGTATTGTATTGAATCTAAATTAGTTCTCTCGTACAATGAGCGCTTAGTGCATACATATAGTGTTTACAATAAGGATCTGAAATGGCATTAATGCCCTATTGAATCTCTGTGCAGTGAATCCGCCTATTATATGTTAATGAATTATCCTAATGTATGTTAGCACCGCTAACACCTGGCACACCCGTGGGTCAGTCGCACGGACAAACGGAACCCACTTTCCAATGATGATGAATAAAAATCAGAATCCTTCGGATTGCCGAGTCTAGAAAAATTCCGCGGATTTCTGTATTTGACTTCTGGTACAACAGCTTCCAGATGAACCTCCTTATAATAAGTATAAATTTGTAAAGAGTAAGTACTAGGGGCAGTCCACCACTGAGCAATAGAGTCAAGGCATGTTGGTGCTTGAAACCAAAATTCATCATCCCACTGTACAGGTTTCCTGGCTTCAACATGCCCCCTAGGAGTCATTTAGCCATGTCTGGCAGAACTATGGCGTGTTTCGTTGGGCGTTCTGTGGACTCTCTCTGTCAAAACACTTCTTTCTTTCCCCTTTTATTAGTAGGACGAGTAATTTTTAGAAAAAAATGATTGATTTCACCCTAGTTACTGTCAAAATGAGCAGCAAAAATGAGACGAAATACTGAGATCAGAAAATATAGAAATGCAAGAGAGGAGAAGGTTGTATAAACTCTGCTATATACACTTGAATCTGGTACAAAACTGGTGTGGGGGATGAAGTGCTATATGTACATGAAGGGGCAACTAGTTGGCCAGTAGAAATTGGGCCGACAGCCTCTATGTAGGCCGACGACTAGGCCTGGCCTAGTCGGCCAGTAGAAAAACCAAGTTGGCTGGCCCATGACCAGCACCACCTGGTCGGCCAGCAAACAGACGTGACCTCCTGGATAGCAAGCTACTCCAGCCGATCAGGGAAAAACATCACCCCACGACTAGCAAGAACTGGGGAAAATATGCACGATGGAGATATACTCACACTAGGTGGGCACACCCACAACACTAGCTCTCACTTCCTACAGTGTAATATGTACAGACATGAGATAACTGCTAACACCCCCTCTCAGCTCGTGGATGTGGAACCAACCCCAGTGAGCTGGAGTGCTGACAAAGCATCTATTGAGGTAGAGGCTTCGTAAAGAGGTTCGCCGCATTGTCCCCCCTCGAACAACAAAACTAGTGTGGGAGATGAAGTGCTATAATATACATGAAGGGGTAGCCAATTCGTCAGTAGCAACTCGGTCGACAGCCCTTGTGTAGGCCCACAACTAGGGCTAGCCTAGTTGGCTCTAGCAGAAAAACCAAGGCAGCCCATGACACCAACACCACACCTGGTTGGCCAGCAAACAGACAGGCCCTCCTGGCTAGCAAGCTACCATAGCCGACCAGGGAAAAACAACACCCCATGACTAGCAAGAACTGGGAAAAATATGTACAATGGAAAAACACTCACACCGAGCAGGCACACCCATAACACTGGCCCTCACTCCCTACAATGTAATATGTATAGACAGGAGATGATTGCTAACAGTTACGAGGTAAAGGGGTAGAGGCTTTAGATAAAAAATGAACTAATTGCTGTAAGTATTCCACCTCACGGGAAACAACAATCTTGCTGATAATTATACAAGCTATCCACCTTTAATTGTTGCATCTGCCGGTTAGTCGCCCTCTCCTTATCTAGTTAGATTAGATCAGAGAATCAACTCATCATTTGATTTATGGAGTCGTCAGAGCAGACCAGCCAAACCAACAAGAGTGTTGGATGATGAAGTTGCCCCCACCGAATGTAAAACTTGTTGGCGAAGGTCGGCAATTTGCTGACTTCTTTCTTCTAGTCGATGAGTTAAATCTACAATAGTATTTTGGAAGCGTTTCATGTGAGCTTTTTGGTCCTCTCATGAGCCTTCACCAAGTCTTCCTCCATGTTTTTCTCCTTTTTGATCTCTTTGACCTGCTTCCGCAGTTCTGGAACAATCTTCCCCTTGGTTGTTCCTTCTCCAACCAAGCTCTTCAAAGAATCTGCTCTTTGTATCAGCTTTTCTTTTTCTTTAGAGATCTCATTAGTTTCATCCTCATATTATTGAAGTTGCAGATAGAGAGAGTTACACTCATCTTGTGATATTTGAAGCTCCTTCTATAGGACGAATGCAAGCTCCCAGAGAGATTGGCTATCCAAGTTCAACAAAGGGGTATCACTAGTAAGTACAAGCTGTTTTTTCCCATTAGGATCTGCCATCTCCTCCACTATCCGTTTAGATTCTGTGATGGTGAGTTTTAGGTGCTTTTCTAGCAGTAATACTTGGTTTTGTAACTCCACCACCTACCCTTTAAGCTTGGCCTCCTTCGCAGAACTATCCTTGTTTGGCGGATGTCCCAAATCTAGTTGGGAGATTTTAAGTAGCACATGTAACCTAGTTGGCTTCCTCTTTAGCCTTATCGCCTTCATCACCATTATCATATCAGGTTTAGGGCATTGAGAACTACTCAATACCATAGCTTTGCAGGTAGGAGGTGGTCGCTCCAATGTGTGAAGAAGAAGTTACTCCATTTCTGTATATAACTTTTCCATATCTGCAAGCCCTTTGAGCTCCTAGCTATCCCATTCTTTTGCTGTTACCATAATCACTTCAGTATATTTGTCTTCGGCATCGATGGCAATGTGGGCATCACAACAAGATTTGTACATATCTTTTTGAACTTTATCTGAAAGAAAGTGAAGCAAATAGAAAACACAAACGTAGGCCTAGGTACAAGACCTGTAAATGCTGGAAACTGATGTTTATTGCTAAGAACTGAGCACGAGGGAAGCCCGTAGGTGCTATATAATGATAAGAAGCAAAAGCAGATGCTAGTGACCTCAAGAGGATGCAGAGAAATGAGATGAAATGGGGGAAAGGGGTTCAATCCTCATATACTCCCCAGGAGAGCTAGTTGGCCAGCCGACAGCTCCACAATAGGATAAAAATGCTATAAAAGCACAAAAATAGGAAAAAAAAACTAAATAAATATGCACATGTAGGGCCTCATAAATGGCCAGTACAAGCATGAAAATGATGCAGAAGACCCTTTGAAGATGATATATAATCCAACACCTCCTCTTCAGCGCCAAAGGGGCGGTAAAACCGGTCTATGGACCATAAAACCGGTCTATGGACACATAAAGCGGTAATTCATTCACAAATAACCTGGACTTACTCAGACACACAATCACAGAATCCTCGCTCCCTCGCTCAACAACACATTGGCCCCGAAGTCCGGCGCCCCTTGCGGTATTTCTTTATTGTAAAAAGGTTGGAAATTAAAAAGCACAAGTGCAACAAAGCACTCTACTAACATCAGCTGGGTTTTACAAATTCTGGGAGAAATTTGCCACCATAACTGCACTAAAACTATTCCATAACATCTCAGAATGAGTCCCAACTGACAGGCTCACTTCCATAGGCATCAAGCTACCCAATGGAGTCCAAAACATCACAATTCAGCTTGCTGTAATTTTCTGCACAGACCTGTTTTCAGCTCTGTTTTCAGCCCAAAATAACCCTTGTACTGTCCTGAAGGACTTTAGCAAAGTCCTACTGCATTTTGGCATCAACCGGGCAACATAACAGCCCAAAAACAACACCTAAAAGTGCTGAAACAGCATTGTATTGAAGAGGTTATCACCCTCTTCCATCCTTGCTTTGGTGTAGGAACCAACTACACCTGTTCCTGTTCAAGGAGGCAACTAACCTTTGCATATAAGCATGAAATTCACACAACTGTACCTGATTTTATCTGATGAGAGCATTTCCATAGTCTGCAAGAGAGAGAAAGAGAGAGAGAGGCTGTGGGGAGCAAGCTCAACCCTCAATTCATGAGTTGTAGGGCAAGGGAGTGCACCACAAATGCTGGTTTTCCTGCAACAAAACTACACGATGGCTGCAAATGAGCCTCTTTCTCCCAAATTCCCACGCTTCCCTCTTCTCAACGAGGAAAATGCACCAAAATTTGACACTTGGCACATTTTTAAGCCTTTTCCACATGCAATCTTCCAGGCTAAAAATCTCCTGACTGGTTCACATTCTCACAACAGTCCTTTGTCAGCTTTTGGTCCCCTTGACATTCTGCACAAACTGACGCGAAGACTTTTCAATTCCGACACTGCCAAAAATAGCAGTTCCCTAGATTTTAGGGATGATGTCATTTGCATTCCTTCTGGTCTCCTGACCATCTTTGACCACTATGGTCACTTCAGAATTTGCTTAGAATTCAAGATACATTCACATTTCGGTGGCGGCCACTTACCAGTGTAAACCGGCCTATGCCCTCATTCATGGGCCATGTCCTGGACACTGTCATTCATCTTTCAGTGCCCATGTCCTGGACACTGTCATTCATCTTTCAGTGCAGTTCTCAGGCTTAGCCAACCACTGGTCCAAAGTCCCACTGGCTGACCCATTCTGACATTGCAATGGCCCAAGCCCTTCCAAGAGATCCCAGGGGAAAAAAACAGCAACCAAAGAGAAAGAAAAGAAAAATATATATATATTTATAAAGAAATGTAAATAAAGAAAACAACTGCAAAAAGTTTCACCTCTTGGTGACATACCCCCCTCTTGAAAGAAGCAAGCGACCTCGATTGCAAGTCCACATGCAAACGGATGACACAAGACGATCACAAGATTCCGGAGGTGATTAGTGTCATCGCATGTATCTCCTGCCAACGGATGACACGGGGCGATGATAGGGATTCCCCACTACCATTTGTGCCATCACATGTTCAAGCCTTTCAAATACATGTTTCCGGATGCAACACAGGGCGATAGCATATATCTTATACTATTAGTGTCACAACATGTAAATCATTCATTTGAAGCGTAACAGATACAACTTCAAAGCACTGAAAGTTCATTCATTGATTAAGTCATTGACAACAAACGTCAAAACTGTACATTGCCAAACATATAATACAAATGTACAGGTCATTCAGAATTCAGGTTCAAAAAGCAGAAATAACTGGGACAGACTCTCCTTTCAGCTTCACATCCAGAACATGAGTCTTGTCCCTATGTACAATTGTGATTTTCCTGTTGAAAGCATCCAACACTGCATGTTTCCTATGACACCATGGAATTCCCAATAGGACATCACATCCTTCCAAGGGCATGATAAGAAACTCCTCTGTGTCGACATAACTCTGTATATGCATGTGAAGTTTGCCAAGTATGGGAGTGACAGGAACTGAATGCCCAGGGCATGCCAAATCAGCTTGTCCAACTGGTCCCATCTCTTCAGCACGAATTCCTAACTTGGCTGCCAATGCTGGTGAAATAAAGTTGGCTCGAGCACCAGGGTCAAAGAAAATCAGCACTGTAGCATCTCTGATTTTACCCCATGCTCTGCACAATCCTGTCGCATCATCACATGGCTGGTCACCAACCATGTCAGGTATCAATCCTGCACTCAGCATTGTCTTCTTCTTGGGTGGCCCTTGTTTATCCTCCGCATCTTTTGGTGGCTGTTGTGGACATTTTGCAGCCATATGCCCTTTCTGTTCACAGATGAAACATTTCCCAGCTTGCATCAATGCCTTTCTCTCTTCAAATGACTTGCCATATAGTGGCCTCTTCTGTCCTTTGTCTTGAGGTTCCTTCTTCACTGTGCTCTTAAAGCCACGTGAACCTCCCTGTAGCAATGTATTAGCCATGTTTGCATTCTCAATGAGCTGAGTCATATTAGAAACATTGGTCTTAATGCAATAATCCCTGATTTCTTTGGGCAAACCACAGCAATACTTCTCTATTTGCTCTGACAATGGCACTGTCCTGTAAGAAGTTACTGGCAAGAGTGCATCCCAAAACTTCTTATTGTACTCTTCCAGATTTGCACAATTAGCTGCATCCAGTTTGTGCCATGCTGTCATCACATCCACTTCGAAGGTGCTTGTCAGCCATGCAAAAGAGAACTGCTGCTTGAATTGGACCCATGTAGCAGGTGCCTGTCCTTGCATCAACAGTGAGGTCCACCACTGCAATGCATTACCTTTCAAGAAAGTAGCAGCCTTCCGCACCATAGAAGACTCTGTAAAGTTACCCCCAGTGTATGCTGCATCAAACTACTGAATGAAAGTCAGCGCTTTCAATTTGTCTTGCATCCCACTGAAAGTCTCAAACTTTACTGCTTGACCTCCTTCTTTGTAATCCTTTTGCACCTTTTCTGTATCAGTCCTTACTGCTCTTTGTCCACTAGGTTGAGAAAATTCAGCCACACTGACAGGTGTTGCGGGCCCCAAAATTGGACTAATATAAGTTTGAAATCCGGGCTGCACACCTATATTGGCATAAAGAGGGTTCACGGCTTTCATAGGCATCATTCCTGGTGACCCTCTTGACATCAGTCCTGGCAAAACTGTGGGCGGCCTAGCCATGGCCTGGAAAACAGATCCACCACCAAAATAGCCAGGCTGGAAAGCAACGAATGGAGGAATGGTCGGCATGACCCTTTGCACATTACTGCCCTGGCCATTAAATGCCTGTACCTGTGCTTGGGTAACATGTTGCACTGGATCAGCTAGTATCACAGGTGCCTGCTCAACATGCTCTACCCTCATTTGCAACTGTTCTTGTGCCCTCTCTACTGCATGCTGGGATGCTTCAACCTGGGAATCCCCTGTACGTGACTGCAAAAATTTCTTCATTCTGGGATTCTTAACTAACTGCTGAAAAGTTCCAAGCATGCTAAGAAGCTGTGCCTGAAACAAATCCTCCTGTTCCTGTTCTTCCTCTAACAAGGCTGGTTGTACTACTGGCTCCGTCCGAGCAGAGGCTGACACCTGGGCACCTGTCACCTCTATACGCTGTCTGCGAGTAGAAGAGGAACTCTCTTCGGCAGGGAGCTTGCCTTTCCCTTTGTCTGTCATACTGTCAACTGAAAGTTTAAGGGAACCTGTATCCAAAGAAAGAGACCGTACTCTTTCTCACCTGTAATCAGTTGTACCTCACTATGTGTGTCTCCTGTTCACCCAATCCAATCCGTGTCCGGGCTCTTGCAGAAAAGAGGACCCTATCCCGGCAATGGAACCATAAAACCGGTCTATGGACCATAAAACCGGTCTATGGACACATAAAGCGGTAATTCATTCACAAATAACCTGGACTTACTCAGACACACAATCACAGAATCCTCGCTCCCTCGCTCAACAACACATTGGCCCCGAAGTCCGGCGCCCCTTGCGGTATTTCTTTATTGTTAAAAGGTTGGAAATTACAAAGCACAAGTGCAACAAAGCACTCTACTTACATCAGCTGGGTTTTACAAATTCTGGGAGAAATTTGCCAGCATAACTGCACTAAAACTGTTCCATAACATCTCAGAATGAGTCCCAACTGACAGGCTCACTTCCATAGGCATCAAGCTACCCAATGGAGTCCAAAACATCACAATTCAGCTTGCTGTAATTTTCTGCACAGACCTGTTTTCAGCTCTGCTTTCAGCCCAAAATAACCCTTGTACTGTCTTGGAGGACTTTAGCAAAGTCCTACTGCATTTTGGCATCAACCGGGCAACATAACAGCCCAAAAACAGCACCTAAACAGTGCTGAAACAGCATTGTATTGAAGAGGTTATCACCCTCTTCCATCCCTGCTTTGGTGTAGGAACCAACTACACCTGTTCCTCTTCAAGGAGGCAACTAACCTTTGCATATAAGCATGAAATTCACACAACTGTACCTGATTTTATCTGATGAGAGTATTTCCATAGTCTGCAAGAGAGAGAAAGAGAGAGAGAGGCTGTGGGGAGCAAGCTCAACCCTCAATTCATGAGTTGTAGGGCAAGGGAGTGCACCACAAATGCTGGTTTTCCTGCAACAAAACTACACGATGGTTGCAAATGAGCCTCTTTTTCCCAAATTCCCACGCTTCCCTCTTCTCAACGAGGAAAATGCACCAAAATTTGACACTTGGCACATTTTTAAGCCTTTTCCACATGCAATCTTCCAGGCTAAAAATCTCCTGACTGGTTCACATTCTCACAACAGTCCTTTGTCAGCTTTTGGTCCCCTTGACATTCTGCACAAACTGACGCGAAGACTTTTCAATTCCGACACTGCCAAAAATAGCAGTTCCCTAGATTTTAGGGATGATGTCATTTGCATTCCTTCTGGTCTCCTGACCATCTTTGACCACTATGGTCACTTCAGAATTTGCTTAGAATTCAAGATACATTCACATTTCGGTGGCGGCCACTTACCAGTGTAAACCGGCCTATGCTCTCATTCAGTGGCCATGTCCTGGACACTGTCATTCATCTTTCAGTGCCCATGTCCTGGACACTGTCATTCATCTTTCAGTGCAGTTCTCAGGCTTAGCCAACCACTGGTCCAAAGTCCCACTGGCTGACCCATTCTGACATTGCAATGGCCCAAGCCCTTCCAAGAGATCCCTGGGGAAAACAACAGCAACCAAAGAGAAAGAAAAGAAAAATATATATATATTTATAAAGAAATGTAAATAAAGAAAACAACTGCAAAAAGTTTCACCTCTTGGTGACATACCCCCCTCTTGAAAGAAGCAAGCGACCTCGATTGCAAGTCCACATGCAAACGGATGACATAGGACGATCACAAGATTCCGGAGGTGATTAGTGTCATCGCATGTATCTCCTGCCAACGGATGACACGGGGCGATGATAGGGATTCCCCACTACCATTTGTGCCATCACATGTTCAAGCCTTTCAAATACATGTTTCCGGATGCAACACAGGGCGATAGCATATATCTTATACTATTAGTGTCACAACATGTAAATCATTCATTTGAAGCGTAACAGATACAACTTCAAAGCACTGAAAGTTCATTCATTGATTAAGTCATTGACAACAAACGTCAAAACTGTACATTGCCAAACATATAATACAAATGTACAGGTCATTCAGAATTCAGGTTCAAAAAGCAGAAATAACTGGGACAGACTCTCCTTTCAGCTTCACATCCAGAACATGAGTCTTGTCCCTATGTACAATTGTGATTTTCCTGTTGAAAGCATCCAACACTGCATGTTTCCTATGACACCATGGAATTCCCAATAGGACATCACATCCTTCCAAGGGCATGATAAGAAACTCCTCTGTGTCGACATAACTCTGTATATGCATGTGAAGTTTGCCAAGTATGGGAGTGACAGGAACTGAATGCCCAGGGCATGCCAAATCAGCCTGTCCAACTGGTCCCATCTCTTCAGCACGAATTCCTAACTTGGCTGCCAATGCTGGTGAAATAAAGTTGGCTCGAGCACCAGGGTCAAAGAAAATCAGCACTGTAGCATCTCTGATTTTACCCCATGCTCTGCACAATCCTGTCGCATCATCACATGGCTGGTCACCAACCATGTCAGGTATCAATCCTGCACTCAGCATTGTCTTCTTCTTGGGTGGCCCTTGTTTATCCTCCGCATCTTTTGGTGGCTGTTGTGGACATTTTGCAGCCATATGTCCTTTCTGTTCACAGATGAAACATTTCCCAGCTTGCATCAATGCCTTTCTCTCTTCAAATGACTTGCCATATAGTGGCCTCTTCTGTCCTTTGTCTTGAGGTTTCTTCTTCACTGTGCTCTTAAAGCCACGTGAACCTCCCTGTAGCAATGCATTAGCCATGTTTGCATTCTCAATGAGCTGAGTCATATTAGAAACATTGGTCTTAATGCAATAATCCCTGATTTCTTTGGGATAATTCCTAGTAAATTTTAGAATGAGTCCCAACTGACAGGCTCACTTCCATAGGCATCAAGCTACCCAATGGAGTCCAAAACATCACAATTCAGCTTGCTGTAATTTTCTGCACAGACCTGTTTTCAGCTCTGCTTTCAGCCCAAAATAACCCTTGTACTGTCTTGGAGGACTTTAGCAAAGTCCTACTGCATTTTGGCATCAACCGGGCAACATAACAGCCCAAAAACAGCACCTAAACAGTGCTGAAACAGCATTGTATTGAAGAGGTTATCACCCTCTTCCATCCCTGCTTTGGTGTAGGAACCAACTACACCTGTTCCTCTTCAAGGAGGCAACTAACCTTTGCATATAAGCATGAAATTCACACAACTGTACCTGATTTTATCTGATGAGAGTATTTCCATAGTCTACAAGAGAGAGAAAGAGAGAGAGAGGCTGTGGGGAGCAAGCTCAACCCTCAATTCATGAGTTGTAGGGCAAGGGAGTGCACCACAAATGCTGGTTTTCCTGCAACAAAACTACACGATGGCTGCAAATGAGCCTCTTTTTCCCAAATTCCCACGCTTCCCTCTTCTCAACGAGGAAAATGCACCAAAATTTGACACTTGGCACATTTTTAAGCCTTTTCCACATGCAATCTTCCAGGCTAAAAATCTCCTGACTGGTTCACATTCTCACAACAGTCCTTTGTCAGCTTTTGGTCCCCTTGACATTCTGCACAAACTGACGCGAAGACTTTTCAATTCCGACACTGCCAAAAATAGCAGTTCCCTAGATTTTAGGGATGATGTCATCTGCATTCCTTCTGGTCTCCTGACCATCTTTGACCACTATGGTCACTTCAGAATTTGCTTAGAATTCAAGATACATTCACATTTCGGTGGCGGCCACTTACCAGTGTAAACCGGCCTATGCCCTCATTCAGTGGCCATGTCCTGGACACTGTCATTCATCTTTCAGTGCCCATGTCCTGGACACTGTCATTCATCTTTCAGTGCAGTTCTCAGGCTTAGCCAACCACTGGTCCAAAGTCCCACTGGCTGACCCATTCTGACATTGCAATGGCCCAAGCCCTTCCAAGAGATCCCGGGGGAAAACAACAGCAACCAAAGAGAAAGAAAAGAAAAATATATATATATTTATAAAGAAATGTAAATAAAGAAAACAACTGCAAAAAGTTTCACCTCCTGGTGACAGGCGGTCCAATACCAGCACACTGAAGTAACACCTCCATAGTAGCTCTCGGAAGTGGTTTGGTGAAGAGATCAGCCACATTGTCCTTGGTAGAACACTAGGCCATCCAAAGAAGTCCCAACTCGATCTAGTCGCTTACAAAATGATAATGCACTTCGATATGCTTGGATCGTCCCCGTATCACAAGATTCTAAGCTAGAGCAATAGCACTCTGAGAATCCGAGAAGATGATAACTGGGGAAGTGTCGGCACAACACAAATGCTTCAGAATATGTTGAGTCCAAAGTGCCTCAATGGAGGAGAGAAGATAGGATTTATACTCAGCCTCGGTGGAAAAAGCAGAAACAGTCCTCTACTTTTGAGACTTCCAAGAAACCAATCCAAAACCAAGCATAAAGCAATATCCAAATGTAGACCTCCATGTATCAATGCAACCTGCCCAATCAAAATCTATGAAGCCAACCAAATCAGCACCACTGGAGTAGGTGATGCCATAATTTGAAGTACCTCGAAGATAACGAAGAACTCTCAAAGTTGCCTACCGATGAGACCTTCGAGTGGCTGATGAGAATTGGTTGAGGACACTCATAGTCTGGATGCGTGTTGGCAAGGTAAAGCAATGAGCCAGCAATCTGTCGGTGCTCTGTCGAATCCACCAAGGGTGTATCATCCTCCTTGGATAACTTGGCATTGGGATCCAAGAGACAAGAGAGAGGTGTACAATTTGACAACCCATAAAGTGAGAGCAGCTTCTTCACATACTTCTGCTAAGAAAGAAAGATACAGTCATATTTTTGCCAAACATGCAGCCCAAGAAAATAATGTAGACGGCCAAGATCAGTTATCTCAAATGTCTTTGAAAGCTTGGACTGAACCTGTGTGACTAACCCAATATGTGAGCCAGAAAGAATGAGGTCATCAACATACAAAACAATGACACAAATATCTCCATCAGATAGAAGCACATAGAGATTGCGTCAGCATATGCCCTCTCAAAGCCAAGAGATAACAAGAAGGCATCAATCTTCTAATACGAGCACAGGGTGCCTGTTTGAGACCATAAAGAGCCTTCTGCAGAAGATACACATGGGTGTCCTGTCCTTGAATCACAAAACTAGGAGACTGCTCAATATAAACTTCCTCCTCTAAATCTCCATTCAGAAAAGGAGATTTGACATCCATCTGGAACACGGGCCATTGGAAGTGTGCAGCCAAAGCCAAAACAATCCTGATGGTGGTATACCTGGCTGTAGGAGCAAATGTCTAATCAAAGTCTTCACCTGCCTTCTGAACATATCCTCGAGCAATAAGGTGGGCTTTGTACTTGTCCAAAGTACCATCTACATGAAACTTGACTTTGAAAATTCATTTCACACCAATAACACGACAATGTAAAGGCCATGGCACCAAAGACCAAGTGTTATTCCTCTCAATAGAGGCCATACCTGCTTCCATGGCTTGCCGCCACTGCGGCTGTGAAAGAGCCTCCTTTGGACTCTTGGGCTCATCAATCTCTTGGAGAGAACTCATCAGAGCATAATTCACTGTGTGATGAGATGTGGAAGCCCGAGATGAACGACCAGGTCTAGGGGTGGTGGTAGAGATCTGGCTATGGACATGTGCATCAATGAGACCATAATCTCTAAAGAGTTGCTGAACCCACCGAGGTAGGCCAACCTTCCTCTCAAAGCATAAAGAAGAAGATCTAGATGCAGTAGAGGACTCATCGATACTGCTGTAAGTGGTGATGAAGTAAGAACTGGTGAGGGTAATCCCAGAGTCAAAGTAGGACTCGTAGAGAGACTAGAAGCTGTAGAAGCTGGTGCAATAGTAATGGGTGACTGTAAAGTAGCAGCTGGCACTAGGGTTGCAGCAGGGGGAGGAGGAGGAGAAGCTGGACGTGGAAGAAGTATGAGATCACTAGCATTTGCTGAGAATGGATCATCCAAAAAGTTGGAAGATGCATTGGGTGGAGAGGAATCAATGCCAAACAAGCTCTTATCAAACCGAGCATCATGAGAAATGATGATGTCATCAACCTCCGGATCCCAAAAGCGATACCCTTTGGATCTCAGACTGTAGCCTTTGAAGATCATCGTCTTTAACTTCAGTGCAAGTGTGGTCCTTTTCTTATCTCGGACATGCACATAAGAACCACAACTGAAAACACGAAGATGTGAAACAGAAGGCTTGTGTCCTATAAAAGCCTCCTCCGGAGTCATTCCCTCTACCGCTTTTGTGAGAGAGTGGTTAATGAGATAAATTGAGGTAGCCACAGCTTCACCCTAGAAAGCTTGAGGGAGACCTGCATGATGCAACAAAGCAAGCACGAGGCATCTCTTTGACGATCCGGTTCTTTTGTTCCACAATGCCATTCTGTTGAGGAGTGTAAGGAACTGTAGTCTGTCGGTGAATGCCCTTCAAAGCAAGGAAGTCATCAAATGGTACAAACTCGCCACCATTATCAGTTCGGAGAAATGAAACTCTACCTTGAGACTGATTTTCCACCATCACGATCCAAGTCATGAAACTCACAAAATAATCTGACTTGCAAGCTAGAAAACATACCCAGACTTTGCAAGTGAAATCATCCACAAGAAGAAGAAAATATCAAGCCCTCCCAAGAGACTCAACCTCCATATGTCTTGCAAGATTTGCATGTATAAGATCCAATTGTCGGGTTTCTTGATGAGTGGCCTCCTCTGGAAATGCATCTCGATGATGCTTACCCATCATGCAAGATGAGCAGATGTGTGAGAGAGACCTGAGCTGAGGTTTTCCTCTGACAACCTGTTTAGAATGGAACCTCTGAAAG
This sequence comes from Cibotium barometz, assembly GCF_041138505.1. Lineage (NCBI taxonomy): Eukaryota > Viridiplantae > Streptophyta > Polypodiopsida > Cyatheales > Cibotiaceae > Cibotium > Cibotium barometz. Next base: position 41,550,299 of record NC_141075.1, read on the forward strand.
GTAGCAATGGGTACGTGACCAAACTGAGAATGCCACAGAGAAGTATCTACCTCGGATACCAAAGCCATAAAGGGAGAGAAATGCTGATGAATATGGGAATCAGTGTGAGGGATCTCGAAAGAAAAATTGGTGATCTTGTAGAGACCCCCATCATGGACTCCATTGGCAACAATCGAGAGTCGATTACTTTGATGACCTCATCATCAAAGTACACACCAAGTTCCTTTTGAGAAGCTTTGTATACTGAAAGCATATTTTTGGAAATCTGTGGGACATGTAGAACATCATGTAAGGTGGCAGAGGAACCCAAAGAAACATTACCAACACCGGTGACATGAAGCAAAGAGTTGTCGCCGATGCGACTGAAGAAGAGAGTCTGGTAGATATGGGCCTGATTGGTCATGTGGGCAAAAGCACCACTATCACCAACCCATTCCACCGCTTCAAGTGTATCACTAACCTCTTCAAGAGAAGTCATATCTGTGATCACGAGGAGTGAATCTTGTGAAGAAGTGGATGAATTTGTGACTTCCATGTATGCAACTTTGGCAGATTCCTTGTCTGAAAAATTTGCCTTTATCTTTGGTGTTGTCCTTGTCAGATGATTTAGAAGCATCTTGGGCTTTATACTTGGCCTTGGCTGTTCGAGAATCGTCACGACGAGCAAAGCAATGAGGCTTAGTATGACCTGACCTGCCACAATAATCACATTCATTGCTTTTGTCCTTGGATTCTTTAGAATCTTGTTTACCCTTGCCTTTGCCTTTGTTTTTGTTGTTGTTGTTGTTGTTGTTGTTGTTGTTGTTGTTGTTGTTGTTGTTGTTGTAGTTCCCTTTTCCACCTTTGCCTTTGCCCTTGTTAGAGGAAACAAAAGCAAACTCTGACTTGCCCTTCCCATGAAGCTTGCACTTGTCGTGGTGGAGATAACTCACGACTTCCTCAAAAGGGGGGAGAGGATCACGGAAATAAATATTATCTGTAAAAGAATCAAAGGAAACAGACAATTTACCAAGAAGTTTATGGATGGAATTGTTGATGGTGCTCCCGTACTCCTCAAGCTGCAGCTTGATACATGGGTAAACTCTCCAATCTTCTCAATCATGTTATCTGACTCGGTGATTGTAAGCTTCTCCAAATCTGACTCCAATTTGGCAATCTTCATTGTCGAAACTCTCCCCTACCTCTTTTGGATCTCCATCCACATCTGATAAGCATTAGTCCGACTAGAGACAAACTGTGCCTGTATAGATGGATTCATGCAATGGATGATGATAAGACAAGCCCGAGCATACAATATGCTTTTCAAAGCAGGGTCCACCAAGTGAGGTGTGGAGATAACCATCCACACACCAGCTCCTTCCAGCAACAATTGAGTGTAGAAAGACCAAGTATAATAGTTGGTTGCTGTAAGCTTCATGGAGTCACTAACTTGGGGAGGATTGTAGGATGGTATATGGGTAGGGGTGGTTGGAGCAAGACCTAGATGAGAGAAACTCAAGAGAGGACAGATTGGGAACAGAAACCACCTGTGGAGCGAGAGCAGGGGATCCATGCTGTGATGGTGCTGGAGAATTAATAGGAGGAGCAGCAGTAGAGAAACCTCGTGAAGGCATGTCCTTTGACAGGTAACCTTCTCTTAAGAAAGGGGTTGAAAAAATCAGGAAATCCTCCTCTTAGGCTGTGCATAGCAAGAAGAAAGGGAGGGAGGGTGGGAAACTGAAAGGAGAGGAAGAAGGATCCCTCCAAGCTATAGATCCCTATCCTCAGTACCTAGAAGAGGGCTTCAGCAATCCAATCAACATAAACATCAACAATCTTTGCTAAAAATTCAGAAATACAACAGTCCCAAGCATCAGATGAAGAAAATAGAGCAATCTTGAAGAAGCCTCTGCTCCCGAAAGAAAACACATCACCTTCTACGCTGAAACTTGCAAAAAATGCAGCAGACTGTTCGAAACCTCTGCTCCAAAATAGAAAACACAGCTCTCTCCTGCTCGTAGGTTAGCGTTTTTCTCTGATACCATGAAAGAAAGTGAAGCAAATAGAAAACACAGATGTAGGCCCAGGTACAAGACCTGTAAATGCTAAAAACTGATGTTTATTGCTGAAAACTGAGCACGAGGGAAGCCCATAGGTGCTGTGCAAAGATAGAATTATAAGCAATTGCTAATGACCTCAAGAGGATGCAGAGAAATGAGATGAAATGGGGGAAAGGGGGTCAGCCCTTATATACTCCCCAAGAGAGCTGGTCGGCCAGCTGTATAGCAGGCCAATAGCTCCACAATAGCATAAAAATGCTATAAAAGCACAAAAAAATAGAAAAAAATACCTAAATAAATATGCACATGCAAAGCATTATAAATGTCTAGTACAAGCATGAAAATGATGTAGTAGACCCTCTGGAGATGATATATAATCCAACATTATCTGCATTTGTAGATGAACAGATTTTTCGCAAATTAGCAAGGTGAGTTGTTACCACATTTTAAACTTGCTCCTCATCTTGATTTCTGGTATCTCTGGCAACATGCAATTCCTGCTCCACCATTGTGAGAGTAATTCTGAGATCTATCATGGCGGCTTGGAGCCTTTTAGCTGTACTTTTTGATTTTTCAAGTTCTACAGTCTGTGCTTACAACTAGGCTTGTAAATCCAAACTGGGTTTTATATCATGGCACTCCGCTAGAGCATTACTTAGAGAGATTCAGCCATTTCTTCTTTTACTGCCAGAACAAAGCTTAATTCTGAACTTTGAGTATCCAATATTTGTGCCGATGCCCTGCTTCTGGCCCCTACATCTTGTAAAGCAAGCTCCTGCGGTTGTGTCAGCAAAGCAGCTTGGGTGACATGTGTCAGATACTTAGTGGATTCTTTCACCCAGTAGGCGAACATCTTCTGTCTACCTTACGTTTGGATTTTCCTACTGAGAACATGCTGCTCTGTATCCATAAAAATGGGATTCTCAGTGTCATTGAGCTTCCTTTGTTTCTGGTACGAGAGTAATGGAGCCCAAACCAGATTATCATTTCCTCCTCGGAGGCCTGTGCTGGGGTCATACCATCCATCGGTAGGCCAAATACTCGTGCAACAATCTCCACAGTGAGAGGTGTAGTGCTGTCATCCTTCAGGGCTTGAAGATGGCGTTGAGCATGGGGACTTGCCTCCCACACTGATGCACTCCTACCCTAATATTGGCGGGAGTTGTAAGGCTTTCGAATGCCACCATGATGGGAGACATGGTTAAAGACAGGGAAGGTGAAAGATAGAGCTGCAAGAAATTTTGTTTGAGTGTGGCAAGAGTAGAAAAAATACATGAAGACAAAGAACACAAATGAAAAAAGACATGCTACAAATCGCCTAAATCTCCAGGAAGCTCCAAACCTTCCTTGGTGTGGTAGATCATGATGCCCTCTTCTTTGATGATTTCTCGCACCCCACCACATTTAGTGGACCAAGGCAGTCCCACAAAGATCCACGCCTCATGAAGATCCATCCATATGACATGACAAAGGCCGAGAGGGCGGCCATTCCTCATATAGATGAGCAATAAAAGGCATAAATGACTACCAATGCATGGTGAACACGTGGCCTCAAGTTAACTGCATCCCAAGAAGTTATCAATTCAGCCAAAGGAATGAAACATGTAACCATTTCCTTTAGCCACGATTCCATGGTAGAAGTGACCACCGTATCTGGCCACATGGATTTATCCATTAACAAAATCCACCCATGGGTTCTCCACTGTCCGTAACTTCCTCCCAAAAAGGTCGGAATCATCAACTAATCTGTTTCAACCGATCCCTCTAAAGTGTCAGCTTGATTCCCATCCGTTGTTGCTGAGCTACCCATTTCTGATCATATGGTAATTTCCCATAATATGGTTTCAACTAGAATCCATTCACTGGTTTAGGCAATGGTACACCATCTATTGTGGCTTGAGAGAAGGTACCTAGGCCGACTTGAGCCGAAATATGGTAAGGACCTACCTATTGTAATTTTAATTTCCTAGGGTGTGGGCCCATCCTAGGGTGAAAAAGAAATACAAGGTCTCCTACTTCAAAAATTTTAAACTTTATGTTGCGGTCCACCTAGACTTTGCGCCTACGTTGTACTACTTCCATCGTCCCAAGAGCTTCAAAATCTATTCTCATCCAAGGCCATTAATTGATTCAATCTATGATGCAGGGACTCTTCAATAGGAAGAGGAGAAGAAATAGCTACTTTGAGACTCGACACAATGAACTCCATGGGTACCATCGCTTCCATGCCATCATACACTAGAGAAAATGGTGTTAAGCGGTAGCTTTATAAGCCGTTCAAAAAGCCCATAATGTTGAGTAAAGCTTTTATCCCATTCCGTCTGATTCTTAATGACTACGTTCTTCAAAATATTTTGGAGGATTTCATTGGTGGATTCCGTCGAAACATTTGCTCTACGGGTAATAAATCGTGGAGTTCTTATGAATAATCATATGGCGCTTCGTCAAACTACTCCGGATTATAGCATTGAGGAAATGTCCACCTTAATCATTGACTAATTCAATCAAGCACCCATAACGGTTCATAATCATTTTGTATAAAAATTTTGCTACTGATTCCACCCGGTTATCCCTCAAGGCACAAGCTTCCACCCATTTAGTGCAGTAGCCAGTAGCCACCATTACAATATATTCTAGGCAGGAGGGTTAAAAGGACCAACAAAATCCAGCCCCCATTTTTCGAAAGGCTGCAAGGGTAAGATTGGGTTATGAGACATTCTATCCACGGTTTTGCGGTTGGCCCAAGCATTGGCATACATCGCACTCCTGAGCCATTTGCAATGCATATTTAAGGACTGTTGGCCACCAAAGGCTGGCTTAGAACACCTTCCGCCCTCCTGTGATATCATTGAAGAAGTGTCCACTTGTAATGCCCTGATGGGCTTTCGCTAATACACATCTCCTGAGTACTTAATCTATACCCATTTTATATAATTGGCCGAAAATAGTTATAAAACTTTTACTTCTTGATGCCAATCGTTTTCGTGTGTCCTGTGCCATGGTAGGCGAAAAATTCCCTTGCATCGTCAAGAACATCAACATTTTTTCATACCAATCCATCAGAGCTGGAATTACCTCCATTGAAAAGATATCGGCATCGGGAATGAATTAGGAACACCAATGGGAGGTTCGCACATTTCAATCCGCGAAGACAAGAAATCAGCTACTACTACATGCTCCTGTGGTGGATTTGAAAGGTAAACTCTTGAAGAAGCAGCATCTACTAGGCCAGCTTGCCCGTCAAATTAGGTTTATTGATTAAATACAGAAGAGCCTAAGGATCCACATGAAAAGTGAATTCATTACCCAACAAGTAATGTCTAAATTTTTTTATAGAATATATCATTCTAAGTGCTTCTCTCTTCGTAGTATTCTTCTTTGCTCGAGAGAATAACTGACTAGCATAGGCACATTTGTCCAGATTAAGGCTTAATCGGACCTTTTTGCATTTCTTCAAACACAGTCTGAGATGTAGTAGGTGAGCGGATTCTTTCCCAAAAACACTGAAATCATCAAGGAATACCTGCATCAGATATTTATCAAATATCTCTTGAACCAACCTTTGGAAGGTTTCTGGGGCATTCTTCTACCCAAATGTCATCACATTGGAAGCAAACACTCCCCATTTTGTCACAAAAGACATTATTTCTTGATTCTTTGGAGCCATCAAAACTTGATTATATCCGTTGAACCCATCAAGAAAAGAATACATCTCATGATCGCTAATGCATCTAGCAAAGAATCTATAAAAGGAAGTGGGAATGGATCGATCATTGTAATTGCTTTCAACTTCATGTAATCTATACAGACCCTTAATTTGCCATTTTTATTGGGAATAATTACAATTGGTTGACAAGATTTATCAAGTTGGGTAAATAAACCCAACTTGCAAGAGTTTATAAAGTTGGGTAAATAAACCCAACTTGCAAGAGTTTATCAAGTTGGGTAAATAAAACAACCAACAAGATTTATCAAGTTGGGTAAATAAACCCAACTTGCAAGAGTTTATCAAGTTGGGTAAATAAACCCAACTTGCAAGAGTTTGTTAATTTCCTCCTTCACCTACTTGGCATAATTAGGATTCATACAATATCTTTGTTGGCAGATTGGTCCCACATCCTCCTTAAGATTGATGCGATGTTGATAAAATTAGACATCAATGCCCTTCATAATATTAGTATAGCTCGAGGCGAAAACATCCACGTGATTTAAGCAGGTCTTAAAGCTCCCCTTTGAGAGTATCCTTTAACCTAGTACTTACCCACACTTTTCGCAGATTATCCTCATTCCCTAAATTCATATCTTCCAGCTCATCCTCCTTAACTCGATGATGGATTCTCTATATTTCTACCTCGTGAGCAGCTTCTAAAGGCCATGGAAATTTTAAAATCTTCCTGATCATCCTCAAGCTGTAGGGACTCTTCCTCTACATGAAGAATGTTAACCGAAGTTAGGCCTTCATAAAGTTTTGGTTGCATCAGAAGGGAAGATGGTCCATATTAAGCAATGATACTTTTAAAGAGAGACACCAAATCTAGATTTTCTTTTAAAATTTGTTCTTCTTCATCCTCCTTCACCCTTGCTAAGTAGTTTAATCCTTTGGCATAGAGTGATCTGGCCGCCTTGGTTTTCGTGTAATCGAACCAGCTATAGTAACTCTGATCTTCTTCTTGCCTTTCCACATGGTGATCTGGTTGGTCACCTAATTATGCTTTATATGTCTTTGTCGTCGCATAGTAGCCATGGTCAACCCAACAGCATGGGGTAAGCACCAACAATTTCCTCCATCTTCATCACCACAAATACTGTTGTGGAATAGCCACATTCGACGATTTGAATTTGTACGTCGTAGATTAGCCCTAATGGCTTAACATATCTTTAATCTACCATTTAGGCTGAGAAAGGGGCAGGTTCTAACTCCATGAGCCCCAAGTCCTTGTGCACAGTATATAAAATGATATTTACCCCTAACCCACCATCTCATAGAATGCAGGGGATTTGTCTTGATTTAATGGTAAACGTTACCCACCATAAGTGAAAGGCCAAGCTGATAGCACCAACAAAAAGTTTTGTACCATTCTCATCAAGATGGTAAAGGCATCTAAGAGAAATTTGGATCACAAGCTGCACTTTGCTCTATGGGCCTATCATATCCCCCACAATATGGTCAATGGTACATCTTTCCAGCTTTCATTCGGGCTTGACATTATTATGCTAATGGAACACAAGTCTCTGAATAATAGCAACACGGCATAATCTTAACACTAGTTTGATAGGACATGAATGTGTCTGACTCTCCTTCCTTCTTTTTCCTTTTTTCAGCTTCTTGGGATAGTTAGTCCCATCCAAGCTTGTCCTCAGTGGCATCCCAAACAAATCATTGCTTCCACTAGCCATAATGCACACAAGGGGCAAATTCACTGACAATGCACCTGTTCCCACAATATGCAAGTTTGAATGTAAATCTCAGCCAAAATGAGATGAATGTGACAACTAAGAGGACTTGCAAATATTAATAGAGGTAGATATAGACATACCACAAAAGCGACTGAAGAAAGCCAACTTGGGAAGCTCGAATGAGTCGATGTAGATATGGTTTGACGAAGAAGATAAGAGCTACGGTTATGGAAATGTGAGGAGACTAAATTCAGGAAGAGGATACCAAACCAAGTCATGGGCGGATACATTCAGTGAATACTGAGTACTTGCAGTGTGTTGAAAGATTTTGCATTTGGTAGACAGTCATGGATGGCAGTAGTGATGTATTCAACATGTTGTTTGTTGAGGATAAACTTGATGGGACTAACTACCCATTGTGGTCCTATATGTACTCAGTGAATACTGAGTACTTGCAGTGTGTTGAAAGATTTTGCATTTGGTAGACAGTCATGGATGGCAGTAGTGATGTATTCAACATGTTGTTTGTTGAGGATAAACTTGATGGGACTAACTACCCATTGTGGTCCTATATGATGAGGCAAGTACTGGTTGCTAAAGGCCTTTGGAATGTGGTCAGTGTAGTGAAACTCGTCCTGTTTCATAACTACCAGTGCAACTAGGTGTTGCAGGTACATATGAAGTAGAATCTGATACAAATGTGGCTCCTCCACATGTACCGAGTACCTCCCACTGCTGCTCAAATGAGATGGGATGGAAGAGCTGCACACGCACATGCATTACTTGCACTTTCTTTGAAGCGAAGCATTATTCCTCATATTCGGTCATATAAGACTTCAAAATAGGCATGGGATGCACTTGCTGCATTATACCAGGTGTGCAATGAAACACGTGTTGCATATCTGCGCAAACAATTGGAGTATGAGCACATGAATGAGGGAGACTCAATGTACAGCTTCTTGACCAAGATCAAAGATTTTAAGGAGCAGCTTACTAGTGTGGATGAGATATATCTTGATAATACATTGGTGTCCACAGTTCTCAATGCATTGCCGGATTCTTATCAGAGTTTTACCTCTACCCTTAGACTCATGATGAAGGGAAATCCAAATGCCCTTACATTTGATGAGCTAGTTTCAGTACTCTTGCAAGAAGAGCAGTCTAGGCAAAACAGATCTGTTATGCGAGTTGGTGACTAAGCTTTTGTTGCCAGTCAAAAAGGCAAAGGTAAAGCTTCTTTGCATGGTGGCTATAAGCCAAAATCAAAATCCTCAAGTAAGGATGCAGAGAAAGAAGGTGATAAGCCTAAAAAGAAGGGCAAGTGTCACTATTGCAGGAAACCAAGGCACTACATAAATGAGTGTAAAAAAAGGCCAGAGAAGGAGAAAAAGAAAGAATCGGGCATGGCTGTGGTGGCTGATGCATTTGCACCAAGTGCAGAGAAGAAAGAATTTGCAAGTTTTGCTTAAGATGATTGGGCATGGATTGTACATTGTAGTTATGACCCTTCTATTCATGATGTATGCATGTCAGTGTGGCACTACTTTGACAGTGGTGCTAGTAAGCACATTACTTCACAAAAAAAATTATTCTCATCTCTGGAATCCGTCTCAAGTATAGGAACTGTCACATGTACAAATGGTTACTCATATCTTTTCAAAGGAGTTGGTAGAGTTGTGCTCTACTGTAAATAAGGTCGCATTACTCTTTCTAAAGTTTTATATGTGCCAGACATTAAGAAGAACTTGCTCTCAGTTTCAGCCTTAACCTTATCAAGCTTGATGGTGAAATTTGTGGATGACAGATGTACAATTCAGGATAGAAATGATGGTTATTCTATCATTACCTCACGTACCTTGTTTCATGGCATATACACAAGATGGATGTATTTGAGAAGTTGCAGCGTGATGCTTGCTCAGTCTCTATGACTCATGCTATGAGTGATGTAGAATTATGGCATGTACGATTTGGCCATCTGAATTATGGAAATTTGTTATGCCTTCAAAGGCATGATATGGTGTCTGAGTTGCCAACTCTTGAGACCCCTGCTAGACATGTATGTGAGGGGTGTATTCTATTCTTGGTAAAATGCATCGGGCATCATTTCCAAAGGATGGATCTGTGAGAGTAAGAAATTACAGCTTATACATAGTGATGTATGTGGTCCTATGAGAACACCATCTATTGGGGGAAATCTCTACTTCGTCACTTTTACTGCTGATGATTACTTCATATATATCTGGGTGTATCCATTAAAGCATAAGTCAAAGGTTTTTATGTGCTTTAGGCACTTTGTATCCATGCATGTGAATGTAAAGTTGGCACCCTTCGTTCAGATCGAGGGGGGAAGTATATGTCCAAGGAATTTCATGTATATATGGCTAAAAAAGACATAAGAAGGCATCAATGTACAGTGCCATACACACCTCAGCAAAATGGTGTGGCTAAGAGGAAGAACATGTCTCTCATGGAGATGGCACAATGTATAGTGAAAGCCCAAGATTTGCCTCATGGTTTTTGGTTAGAGGCAACTATGTGCACAAACTATGTGTTGAACAAATGCCCTACCAAGGCCTTGCAGTCTAAAACTCCTTATGAAGCTTGGTATGGTAGGAAGCCTTCTGTGGCTCATTTGCGTGTTTTTGGTTGTCTTGCTTATGCTCTTGTGCCTGAACAACAACGAAGTAAGCTTGATGATAAGGCAGTTAAATGCATATTTGTGGGATACAATTCAGAAATCAAGGGATATAGACTCTACCATCCAGCCTCAGAGTAGATTTTGGTAACTAGAGATGTTATTTTTGTCAAAAACTCAGTTCAGCCCATGCTTTCATGCAAAAAACAGTAGAATGTATGCTCACAGGACATGTTTGATTCGCTCCTACCTTTGTTTAATGGAGGGCAGCCATATGTAAAGCAATTGAATGCTCAATCAAGTGCTGAAATTCAGCCTTATAGGTGCAAAATCAACCTTTTAATCAGGCAATGATTGAGGATGTAGTGGATGAGGAGAGAGCAACTATAGAAGAATCTAGGCGTATGCCAAAATGGCTTATGCAAACATTGAGGAATAGCAAGTTGGCAACTCCTTTACCTAGCAGAACTCGTGCAGGTTCTCATCATGCAGATTATACTCATGTGGATCATGTTCTCATTTCTACTTTATGTAATGAGGAGGAACATGTTTCCTTTGAGGAAGCACATGATGATGATCATTGTATGCATGCTATGTAGGATGAGTATAATGAATGACACTTGGTATTTGACAGATCTACCTCATTGCAAGAAGGCTATTGGTACTAAGTGGGTTTACAAATTGAAACGCAAAGCAGATGGTAGCATTGATTGTACAAGGCCATACTTGTTGCAAAGGGGTATGCCTAGCAAAAGGGCATTGATTATGATGGGACCTTTGCACCCACATCTCGTATGACTACCATTAGGTGTCTCATTGCTTTGGTAGCACATCATGGGTGGAATGTACATCAGTTGGACATTAAGATTGCATTCTTGAATGGTGATTTACATGAGGAGGTGTATGTATCGCAGCCTCCTAGTTTTGCTGTGAAAGGAGAAGAGTCTAAAGTATGCAGGTTGAAAAAGGCTCTTTATGGACTTAAGCAAGCTCCTAGAGCATGGTATGAGAAGATTCATAGTTGCAAATGCTTTTTGCAACAGTCCAACAAAGAGTACCCTCTATGTGAAGAGGAATAAGGATACATTTTTGGTCATCATTCTATACGTTGATGACATGTTACTCACAGGACGACCTGATATAGATTAGATTTTAGCCTTTAAGGCTAATTTGCAATCATCGTTTGAGATGTCAGATTTGGGATCCTTGCATTACTATTTGGGGATTTGGTTTATGCAGCGCAATGATGGCATTGTTATGTTATAGTCTAAATATATACATAAGCTATTGAAGAGGTTTAATCTTGAAGACTGTAGATCTGTGGGGCTACACCTATGGAGACGGTACTCAACTTAGTCTTCAAGATGCAAGAGATTCTTTTGATGCTAGTTTGTATCAGCAGGCTAGCAAGCTGTTGAATCTGTGGGGCTACACCTATGGAGACGGTACTCGACTTAGTCTTCAAGATGCAAGAGATTCTTTTGACAGCAGGCTAGCAAGCTGTTGGATCTCTTCTTTATGTGTGCAACATGAGGCCAGATATATAGTATACGGTCTCACAGTTGAGCATATTTATGCATCGCCCAGGTACAAAGCATTGGCAGGCTATTAAGCGGGTTTTCCACTATTTACAGGGTACTCAGTATTTTGGATTATTTTATCCAAAGGGGGGTGAGTCAGAGTTGCATGCTTTCAGTGATTCAAATTGCGCTGGATGTTATGACACACAAGCGTCCACTAGTGGGTTTTGCTTTTGCCTTGGTGATTCATGTATATCATGGCTCAGCAAGAAGCAGCCTATAATGGTCACTTCCAGTTGAGGTGAGTACAAGAGGTAGCTTTTACAGCTACAATTGAGTGTGTGTGGCTCAGATGTCTTATGGCTGATTTGGGTGTTGGACAGTCGTCTAGCACTATGATTTTCACTAACAGCCAGAGCATATTAGCAGTTGCTACGACGAGGAACCCTGTGTTTCATGCTCGCACTAGGCACATTGAGGTGCATTACCACTATGTCAGGGAAAGATTCTCTGCAGTAGGCAGAGATCAACTTGGTTTATGTGCCTACACACATGACAACATGGTAGATTTATTCCTCACGAAGGCTCTTCCTCATGAAAAGTTTGAAGCTTTTCATAAAGATTTGGACTTATTGCCTTTTCAGGATTGATCGGCCATACCCTGTACATGTTCACATCATCCCTGTAGTACAGAGAAAGATTCTCTGCAGTAGGCAGAGATCAACTTGGTCTATGTCAGGGAAAGATTCTCTGCAGTAGGCAGAGATCAACTTGGTCTATGTGCCTACACACATGACAACATGGTAGATTTATTCCTTACGAAGGCTCTTCCTCGTGAAAAGTTTGAAGCTTTTCGTAAAGATTTGGACTTACTGCCTTTTCAGGATTGATCGGCCATACCCTGTACATGTTCACATCATCATGCCAGGGGGGATTTTTAGCATTATATGGTAGTGATGTGTGTGAACACACTTAGGACCGCCGGGACACTTTTTCCCTCACTAGGAGGTTTTTTTCCTCGTGCGTATGTACACCCTCTTATCTACTCATTTTGGGGTGTGTACTTATCTTTAGTATCTGGCACACATTTGTTGATTCTAATCTAGTGAGTTTGTGTGCTCTCAAGCTTCTCTATCTTGTGTGTGTGCATTGTTACAAACCTAACCCTAATTCCAACACCTCTTTACATTCTCTAAAAGTTTGGGTACCCAAGATAGGTCTAGGTCTTTACTAACACTCATCCAGATTATCCCCTTTTTAATAACATTGCCAAGATTCATAGCAAGAATGCACCAAAAATGACCCAAGAATAATATGCTCTTGATTAGTATGCTTAAAGGGTGATTGGTCAGCCAAATATCATGCTGTTACGTTAGGGAAAGGGTAATTTAGGTAGTAAGAGCTGCTTATTTACTTATTCATGTGTCACTAATTTGTAGTTTTGACATCATTATTGCCTTCCATTGCTAGGATATCAAACTTTAGAATTCTCTAAGGATACAACTTAGACAATAATGGTGAACAGTACATCTTTTGGTATATAGGTCTCCAAAGACTCTCCACACACTTCAAAATATTTAAGCTATAGGAAACTTCTCTTTTTCAAAAGAAGGATAGTGGAAAGATCGAGGACTCTGTACTACGGACAATCACTCCTCCTAGGTTGACTTAAACTACATCATAACAAAACTCACTATAGTCTGACCCTCAAAAGCTAAAGAAAACTTTTATTTATTTATAGATTGTTTTTTTCTTGGGCCACCCCCCTTCCTAGACTAGTCAGAATGTCCAGGGTGTGGGCATCTAGAAAAGGGTTGGTACTTATAGGAATTGCGAGAATGTTAGGTAAGGGACCAAAGCTTGGTGGGACGAAAGTGATAGGGGGTGTAAAACCCAATGACACGCTTGTTATAGGCATGGCCAATGGTATTGGGAGGTGAATTTGTGGCATAGATCTCAATGCCTCGAAGATGTTAGCCATTGGGTTCACTCCTTGTGTAATCCCTGGCAATCCCTCTATTGTGGCCATGGTAGAGTGTCTAAATGCTCCTTAATGAGCAAACATGGTTTTTTTTTTTTGCTTTTTATATTCTCCTACAGCCCGTTTTACAACCTCAAGAGGCTTGGCGTACTCTTCGTTGGATCAAACGGGTGTCCATTCGCCCTAATTAGCTTAGGCACTATATGTACGTGAACGACCTCTTAGAGATATTTTCCCAGAAAAGGCGTATGCTAGGAACTTCCCAAATGGAAGAGGAGGTCCTAAAACCTATTTTCCATCATTGTCTCAAGACGAAAAAAAATTCAAAATTTTTTCCATGTTTCGCAGCACGTTTTTTAGGGTGTTCTAAAACGAATTTTGAAAAACTCTGTATGAGGGAGTTGTAGTATTTTTGGAGTACTACAACTTTGTTACCCTTTATAACCTCAAAAAATAGCCCGAATATGGCTCATCGTGGTTTTCGCACAGTTTTTTTTTTACGATTTTTCGTGATTTATGGGTTATTTTTTGCCTTAGTTTCCAGGTCAAATTTTGAGGCTGCTAGGTGGAGGCCAAAATGGTCGATTTTGACTTCAGACGACTGAGTCCAAAGTCGAAGAGCTCGATGTCAGCTTTCTGATGATGAGCCTTAGAGCCCCTTCATCGGATATACGGTTTAGGAGATACAGATCTCGAAAGTTTCACGCAGTGAAACTTTAAATTCATGTCATGAACCAGACTTCACGAAAAATTCAGATTTTTTTTCATTGAAATTTTTTTGCCGAAATTTCTTTCACGGCCGGAATTTCTTTCATGACCGGAATTTTTTCGCTGAAATTTCTTTCACGGTCAGAATTTCTTCACCAGAATTTCTTTCACAGACGGAATTTTCTTTCACGGCCAGAATTTTTTCACCGAAATTTCTTTCACAGCTAGAATTTTTCGCTGGAATTTCTTTCACGACCAGAATTTTTCTTTCATGGTTGGAATTTTTTTGCTGAAATTTCTTTCACAGCCCGAATTTCTTTCATAGCCGGAATTTTCTTTTCACGGCCGAAATTTTTCACTAGAATATCTTCCACGGCCGGAATTTTCTCACAGTTGATATTTTTCGCCGGAATTCCTTTCTCAAGGCGGCTGTAAATTTCTTTCATAGCCAAAATTTTCACCGGAATTTCTTTCACGGTTGGATTTTTTTTCATCGAAATTTTTTTCACGATCGGATTTTTTTTGTGGGAAATATAAATTTTTCTTTTTGGGGGGGAATATGTTTTGAATTTTAAAAGGAAAGGGGTTTGGGTATGGGAATTTTCCCAAAAAGGTAAGTGGGAATCAAAAAAGTCAACCTTTTAGTGACACCCCTTACACTCCTCACACAAACGACCCCCAAAATGGACAATTTTGACAACTCATGAGCATCTACTCATGAGTTGAATGCTCATTAGCCTTAATGAGTTATGTAAAAACATGACTAAGAATTAATTCAAGATTAATTCTTTCACTAATCTTTTTCTCTTTTAACTAATCAAAGACTAATTAACCACTAATCCTTAATTAATTCACACAATTGAGCACATCATTGGATAGAGCTAAGGAATGCTAATCTTTGTGCATCAATAATTATGTAAATTAATCTAAAATAGGAGATTAATTAGACTCTTAATTATGGTCTCCTCTTTTAAGACAAAATTAAGCAAAGAGTAATTAATCTAAAATAGGAGAGTAATTAGACTCTTAATTATGGTCTCCTCTTTTAAGACAAAATTAAGCAAAGAGAGTCAAATTTCTCCAATTAATGAAAAAATTGATATGATTAGGTGTTTTGATGCATCTAGATGCTCTCAAAACACTCAAAAACACTAATTTCGACTACTCATATGATCAATTTAGACCCTAATTAATATATTTTCTAAAATTTTAGCCTCTTGAACAAGATTAATCACCCTTAATGATGATAAAAACCAGTCCATTAAGAGAAATTAGTCAAATTCAAGGGTTTTTTTTATGTTTTTGAGAGATTAAGCTACTCCTAATGCTTTCTAACACTCTAATCCAAACAATTTCAACAACAAACACACAATTAAATTAGAATTAATGATCTTAGTTCTATGTTTAACACTAAAGAGAGCTAACATTCACTAAAAATTGTAATCTATTGCATTGTTTGATGCAATGGATGCAAACTAAGCCTAATATAAACTATGTGCAAGCCCTATGAAAAACCACAAAAGTAACAACAAAAACAACAAATTAATCTAAAAATTAAGCAAAAAATTCTTTTCAAAAACAAAAAAGAGAGCTATTCTACACCAAATCTCACACAAATCACCATCAAATCCACATCTTTTTTTATGGAAAACCATTAATCAAGATAATGGGCAATAGGTTATGCGTAGATTAGAGGCAAAACGATGGAAAAAGCCAAGGGATGGCTCCCCGATAATGGCACCAAAAATGTTATGGCTCACCCTAACCCTCCTTGAAACACATCCAAAAAGAGATTACCTGGTGAACCACAACTGTCGTGGAGGATCTTTCCAATGGCCGACCTTATAATCCTTGAGGTCTCCAAGCTCTACAACTCCTTGAGAAGCAATTCCACTGCGTCTCGTGAGCGTTGTCACACCACGCTGCACTACGGGTCCTCATCCCTCCTCTCACCTCACTTCACTCACACACACTCACTAGTATGCATTAGGAAGAGAGATTAGCAAGAGCAAGACTCAATTGCACAATGGGAGAGTATCTTGTATTATGAGAGAAATTCACTTATATATATGGCCATAAGTGTTCACACTCACTTAAACTATGGCCGACCGGACACTTTAAGCTCATAAGAGAAATTCACTTATATATATGGCCATAAGTGTTCACACTCACTTAAACTATGGCCGACCGGACACTTTAAGCTCATAAGAGGCCTAATGCTATTACAATGGCTACTCTCATAATATATCCATGAAGTACATCACTTAGGACTTTATCCTACACACGTTCTTGAAGCAGGAATCGCCATAAATACTCTGTCACACCCTTACGGGCACCCGTCCAAGTTGTAGCTTTGGACACTATTCCTTCATATCTTGAATGTACGACCCTTTGGTGTATCTACCACCGTGACTCCTTGAATGTATGACCCTTTGGTGTATCTACCGTGACTTCTGATTTCACACACCATTTCTTATAAAAAAACATACACTTTTTCTTTTTTAAAAACCCTTAAAGCAAGAAAAAAAAGGCCTAATCTTTGCTAATTGCCTATTTTTGGTGTTTTTCCAAAAAACAATTTGCTCGGCATCTTAAAACATTTGCCCAAATTTTGGCTATTTTTTGAAGGGTTTTAGAAAATATTTGACCAATTTTAGATATTTCAGGGCATTTTTTGAATTTTTTTCCATTTTCTTTAATTTTAGATTTATATAGGAGGAATAATAACCAACCCACCTACACTTATATATTCATGTGAGAATCTTATTTTTTACCCTGCCTTAAAGTCTTCATAGATCTTTAATTATGCATCCTCCAATAAATCACCATTTCAACCATTTTACAAAGGAAGTATTAAAAATATTAATTTCTATCTAAAACCTTCCACACCATTAAACTAAAGCAAATATAAAGCCTTGTTTTTTTCTCATTCCCAAATACTGAACATATAATTTAATTCTATAAAAAATGATAGAAAGCAATAAAATTAAATAATAGTTATAAAAAATAAACTTCTACAATTTCAACATATTCCATCAACTCTCCACATTTCAAAAACATACTCCTATTTTTCCATATTTATTTTAACTAATTTACTATTTATTTCCTATGTGTTTTGTTCTTCAAAATTCCAAAAAAAAACATTAATTTAACATAGTAAACCTCCATTGTTGATTCTCTAATTTTTTTAGTTGAAAGAAATCATTCAAACACACCTTTGATATACTCCTTAGACCCAAATTCATTTTCTAAGTATGTTCCTTAAAATCATTTCTTAAAAATAGCATATTTTGTTAGTTCATCTTTAATAAATAATATAGCTCCATAAATTCTCAAATTCAGGTTAAGCTTTTTTTATTAGGTTCTATTTCAAATTGCATCATAGAAAACATCAACAAATCATACACATTTTTCATTAGGTTGAATTCTATCATAATTTTAAAAAATAATTAATTAGGAAACTAATCACATTTACTTAAGGATACACATAATGCATTCAATCACTTATCATGTAAACTATCGTTGTTAATCAACATTGCATTAATTATTTAGGAAATTTATTAATTTTCACTAATTATTGTACAAAATTATCTCACTAGATCTTCAACTTTAAATAAATGCATGGTAGAGAGTAATTATGTTGCCAAGCCTCCTAGGATTCCATCTTTTCTTCACCTATTTACGCCAATGAATAAAATCTCTCTCTCTCTCGCTCTCTCTCTCTCTCTCTCTCTCTCTCTCTCTCTCTCTCTCTCTCTCTGCCCTAATATGGATGAAAGCATGATAATATTTTAATAAATGAAAGCTACTAGCAATAGATCATAGTTCAAGCAGCCCTAATTCAAGCAGCCCTAATTCAAGCTCCATACAACAAAATCCCAAATCTCATTGCTCTTCTCTCCTTTCTTCTCCACAAGTTGCTAATTGCCCTAACTCCCTATTTTCGCATGAATTATTCAGTCACATTCACATTAAAGTCATGTCCTTTCATATCACTTATGTGCAGCTAGCCTAAAGTTGGTTCTAGATGCTTATAAACTATATATTTATGTATTACTAATTCCCAATGAATTCTAGATCCCAGCAAGGCTTGCAACATAATTACTACCTTCTCATATAAATTGATAAAATATTGGCTCTGCCATACATAAAATACTAAAAATAACTAGTATCCCCTTAATTAGGTGTAAAAACCTAATATGAATAATTGGTGAAAATTAAAAAGAATTTATAAAAATAATTATTTTAACTACTAAATATAGCTATTTAGTAGGTTAAAAATAATTATTTTTAACTACTAAATATTGCTATTTAGTAGTTAAAAATATTTATTTTAACTACTAAATATAGTAATTTTATACTAAAAATATGTTAAAATTAGCTAAAATTGCAAAAAATTACCCAAAATAGCCCAAAAACAATAGTTATCATGGGCATTGCTGAATGCAATAGTTTTCAAATGTAGGTGAGAAGGAGATTAGAAGCCAAATACCTTATCCCATTAGACCCTTCCTCTAGCATGCTACCGATTGGTGTGGCAAGTCGTCAAGTGAACAATAATGCACAGGTGAAACAGTAATGTGCAAGTAGATTAGAAACGTCAATGGTAGTTCATAGGTGGAAACCCTTAAAAAAACCCTAGCTCTAACACTAATTAAAGAAATTAGTATTAGCGTAGGTGCATGTAAGCTGAGGGGGATGAAAGCTATACATGGTGTGTGTGTTGAAATGGAGAGAGAAATATGAGAAATCACAAGAGATAGGGTATTGCATGACTCAATGACGATTAGATTGATTGATATATGCTTCACTAAGTATAATGCTCTTATAGCCTTGGAGGCTCATCTAAATGACATCACTGATTATTGTTGAAATTTGAGCATTGTGATGAGCTATGGTGGATCAAACACTAGAATCAACATCATTAACAAAGTGATTAGCAAATAATTAAGATGTAATTAGTGGATAATTAGCAAATAGATTAATGTAGGCATGGATAAAACCAGCAAATTCTCATTAGGGAAATGCCTCAATTTATAAAGTTTACATCAAACATCAAATCCCATTGATTTCTCCATGATTCACTCCACCTCTTTTCCTTGATTCTCTCCACCTCTTCACTTTTCCAAGAATATCTCCCAGAATAACTCCACACTTCCCAGAATATCTCCACACTTCCTAAATCTTCTCATGCTACCCTTTATTCTCTCCTAGTAGATTCTTCTCACCTTTTCACAGGTTCTTTCACATTTACTCATTCTCTTTTACAGCCTCTAACCAAGGGCTTGTTCCCGCACACACCCTATTCACTTGTATTTTCAACACGTCCCCTTAAGTGAATACTCCTAGTACACCTAGACCCTATACCAAGTTTGCCTCCCCTTACTTGATAGTCCGCGACTAGTGTCTACTCCTCCCCTCAAGTTATCTTAGCACACATGGACCCTGTATCAAGTTTCTTTCTTACTTGACAGCCCGCGACCAGTGCCTCAAGTCCCTAAACTCCATAGTCCTTGACACTCTATCTCTCTATGTGTCCAAGGCTACTATAAGTGCCCGCGACCTTGACTAAAGTGCTCACACATACATCTACCACGTGGCCTACATCATCGGTGGCTCAGAGGTGGTTTTACTTTGTTGGGGCAGGTTACATTGGGTTGTGGGGTCTCTCTCTCTCTCTCTCTCTCTCTCTCAGAAAAGATGATCTGACTTCACTTCCTTTGGAGCCTCCATGAAGTTTGCGGATGTCATTCCTTCTCCACTGGGTTTGCTGTAGCAGTCTCTTGCCATGTGTCCTGGCTTTCCACATTTGTGGTAAGTGAAGGTCCTTCCTCCTACTCTGCCTCTTCCTCGTCCTCGTCCTTGAGAGAATCCTCCTCAGGTGAAGAATGCTTTTTCTTCTCCTGCTGTTGAGTCGAGCCAGTTCTTCTCTTTGCCTTTGCTCTCTTGATCTAGTAGAGCTGCTTCTATCTCGTGTAGCTTCAATTCAGGTACATTCTTTAGTGTTGCTACAATGTTTTCATAATCACCTTTGTCCACACTCTTCAGAAGCATTGCTAGTGCCTTATCATCTTTTACCTTTTTGCTGCCAGCTGTTGCTTAATGCTTTTATATTTGTTCAAGTGTGTGATTAAAGTTTCACTTTCCTTCATGTCCAATTTGTAGAATTGCATTAACAGATTTATCTTTGAATTTTTTGCTTGTGTACCAAATAATTTATTGAGTTCATCCCATGCATGTTTTGCCCATTGTATCCCTGTGATGTGATGAAT
This sequence comes from Cibotium barometz, assembly GCF_041138505.1. NCBI lineage: Eukaryota > Viridiplantae > Streptophyta > Polypodiopsida > Cyatheales > Cibotiaceae > Cibotium > Cibotium barometz. The sequence goes on from NC_141075.1 coordinate 41,570,851, forward strand.
GATTTTATCATTTAAACTGAGTGCAATAAGTCCCAATGCTTTTTCATTCCTGCTCTTCCACTCATTTTCCCCTCTCTCTGGGCATTCATCTCTTCCTTCAACTAATCCTCATAGATTTTTTCTCATGAGCAAATACATGGTTTTTGTCTGCCATGTGTAAAACTGCTCCCCATTAAATTTGGCTATTTCCTGTGCTGTACTCATGGTGATGTGAAGGGGGTCTTACCTCTTGATCCAATTTAAAGATTCAAGGGCAGTGTCTACCCTTTTACAACTCAATGTGGTGTTTAAGAGATGATTACAACAAATTTATCAGTATAAAATCACCAGAAATTATATTAAATCAAGGGTAACCAATTTGTACGGAATGGTTGGAGTATCAAACCAACTCCGAATTGCAATCTGAAGTTATAGGGATCTGTATCAGATACCTTATGGTTAATTTGAACCCTCAATTGCACCAAAATATAGTGATTAGCATTGATTAATCATTGATTAGTAAATTAATCCACTATTTTGTGTGCAAAAAACAGAGTATGCAGGGAGTCTAGATCTGGTGCCTTAGACTTCAAATGAGCTCAAATTCTTTCAAAGGAATCAATAGCAAGGATTAAGCCAAGAAACACAAGATTTGACCAAATATTGAAAGCTTAATCTCTGTTTTACCAAAGTCACCTGGCAGATTTGATGAAGAGCTTGGATCTCACTGTAGACTTGATGAAACTGAATTCTGTCTTTACCGGCTTGTAGAGCATGCTTAAAAACACCTTGAGCTAAGAGGAATTAGAGAACTTTGATTTGTGGAAGCTGCAATGTTCATTTTCCTCAGAAAAAACGCGCCTCCAATTCGGGCTGCCGCCGCCACCGGCGATTCGCGCTGATTCCCTTCAATTCCTTGGAGTAGCTTGTAGCCCCTTGAGTGTAGTTTAAGCTCCTAAAAGGGCTTGGCCTAGTTTGAAGTGTGCAAGGAGAATGGACTCCTCCACTAGCTGGGGGTGCAGAAACTAGTTGAAAAAAAGAGGGAAAATTATAATTTTTTTACTAATCCTAATTAGCAAGATAATGGGCTCACAAATTAGCATGGCTCTGATACCATGTTGAAATTTGAGCATTGTGATGAGCTATGGTGGATCAAACACTAGAATCAACATCATTAACAAAGTGATTAGTAAATAATTAAGACGTAATTAGTAAATAATTAAGACATAATTAACAAAGTGATTAGCAAATAATTAAGATATAATTAGTGGGTGATTAGCGGGTAATTAGCAAATAGATTAATGTAGGCATGGATACTCAAAAACCAGCAAATTCTCATTAGGACAATGCCTCAATTTATAGAGTTTACATCAAGCATCAAATCCCATTGATTTCTCCATGATTCACTCCACCTCTTTTCCCTGATTCTCTCCACCTCTTCACTTTTCCCAGAATATCTCCCAGAATAACTCCACACTTCCCAGAATATCTCCACACTTCCTAAATCTTCTCATGCTACCCTTTATTCTCTCCCAGTGGATTCTTCTCACCTTTTCACAGGCTCTTTCACATTTACTCATTCTCTTTTATAGCCTCTAACCAAGGGCTTGTTCCCGCACACACCCTATTCACTTGTATTTTCAACAATTATGTCAAACATGTATAATATTTAGATATTATCCTAACAACTTTAAGATTGGGTTCACACACACTTACTCATCTACATTCATGAGTCATCTACATTCATAAGTGAGTGTTCACACACGCATATATATGAGACTCTGAATCCCACCACATTGTTCCTCCACTCATGTCTACGTTTATACTCATTTCCTTCACTCATGTCTACGTTTATACTCATTTTCTTCACTCATGTCTACATTTAATTGCTTATTTCATTGCTTGAGGTGGATCTGAAGGAGTCTAGCCTTCTTAATAGGGGAGCACACTTTGTAATGTTGATCTTTTATTGGGATCCAAGGCTAGGTGGGTTTGAGAAAGTGTGGCTTGATACACTATAATTGATTGTATTGTTGTTTCCAACAACAATTAGTCCAGATCGGCGGGTTCACATCAAAGGTCCTTATAGCACTCTTGAAGTAGGTGTGAAAATGATTTTAGACACGACTATTATGCTCAAACAACATTCTTTTCTTTTTTGCTAGGCTCACGTCTCTAGGATCATGCTCTAGACTCACGTGTCGAGGCTCACATATGTAGACTCATGTTTCCAGGCTCATATGTCCATGTTTACGTATGTAGGCTCACGTATTTTTTGTATCAACTATGCTAACATATTTTAATTTCATAAAATAGGCCTACTTAGGGCACGTACTTTTATGAACTAGGCCTATGACATAGGTTGTGTGTAATTATTGAGCAATAATTATACTTTAATTTCTTGATAATTATAAAAAGATGAGAATTTTCCTTGGATTTTATAGCTACTACACTACTACAGATTGTATGACAAGAAAAAGGCTTGAAAGGACATAAGTAGGTATGTCCTTACAAGTCTTCAAGGCAGTAATAATTAGTTAGTATAAATTAGATGACAAGAAAATCCTGAAAAGACATGAGTAGGTATGTCCTTACAAGTTTTAAAGCCAGTAATAATTGGTTGGTAAAAGTCTTTAAGGCAGTAATAATTGGTTACTACAATAGTAGGTATATCTACCTCTAAACTCACGTGTCTAGACTTATGGCTATCGTGTTTGGTTGACTCATGTGTCCAAGCTTATGGCTCACGTCTTTAGGCTCACATGTGTTAACTCACATGTTTACTCATGTGACTATGGGCTCACTTCTCCTAACCAAAGAGCTGGTTTGGCTTGGTTTTGGAGTTCTTTGATATTTTTTGGACTTGATAGGGGTGATTAAGGTTCTTAATCATAATTAATGGTGATTATGTAAGTGTTTAAGTGTTTTTGATTATTTTTTATTGGTTTTGTATGCTTTTAACCTACCAATTTAAAAAAAAATACAAAACATAACACAACTTAACTACACCCCATACTTAATATGGAGCTTAATGATTGTGTTTTTGGAGTGGATTCCACTCCTAATCATAATTCCTAAGCTTATCCTTATGCAACAAGCTCAAAGTCTTATGGGCTTCAAAATCATGCAAAAGTCCAATCAAATATGTGTTTTCCCCTTCTAATATATGAAACTAGAATGCCTTAATGTAACAAGCTTCAAATCAAAATTAAAAACAACAAAACTAACCTTAGCCTTGCCGAATCATGTGTATTTGCCTAAGAACCACAATTGCAACTTGTTGATATGAGTGCGATAGCTCGTCCTTCGTGTCCTCACTCTATTGTCATGCTGGAATGTTGCTTTGCTAATGGGGTGAAGGAAGATCTCTCTATGCCTAGATGGAGTTAAAAAGGGATAGCCTTCACGATGGTTCTCTCTCTCACAAAAGGCAAGGAAAGAGGAAGAAGCTAATGCAAGAGGGAAACCTATAAACAAACCTATCTAGTATGCATCCATCAAGCAAGAAAGATTCAATATCATACATGCAAGCAAGAATAGAGATGAAGGGAAGACCACAAGTATTCTATTGCAATGGAATGGTTGTATATTACTTAGTGCCAAAAATGACTTATATACATTGTGCCTAAAGGGGTGGAACACAATCGAATGAACCCCGAAATTGGGTTTCAAGACTGAATTAAATAGTGTTCATCAAAATCTCTAAGGTTTTAATTCTACCTATGGGGTTCACAGCATGCAAAGCAACTCCCTTGTAAGATAGGAAAGCTTAGGGGGGTAAGGGAAGATTGTGGTGCTGAGTAGGGTTTGAGTGCTATTGCAAGGGGTTGGTTTGACCTAGCAAGCTAAGGTAAACCTTAGTGACCATTAGTGGTCTCTAAGGTCTAATGGGGATTATTTAATTTATACTAATAGAGATGAGTAGGTTTTGAGCACTATTACAAGGGGTTTTCCCCATTAAACCTTAGTGAGACCATTAGTGGTCTTTAAGGTTTAATGGGGATTATTTAATGTATACTAATAGAGGATTGAAATTAAAATTTATTAGGACCCCAAATTTTCTCTAAGTTAATGTATATAGTCTCCACCTATATAGTCTCCACCTATTTATGGGGATTATTTAGTGTATACTAATAGAGAATTGTTTATTAAAAAATCACACATGTAAAATTTACAATAGATTGCAACTTAAATATACACATGGAAGCGTTCCATGCATTGTGAAGGTTGCCTTATTTGTAATCATGGAGTTTGAGCTGCAAGGCTATGCAGGTCGATAAGAAAACATGGCTGAAGCTAAAGCATGGATAGTGAAAGCTTAAAGAGAAAGAAAGAGTGCTAGAATACACTCTAGAGAGAGAGACTTTCACGAGTCAATGAAGTGATTCTTGTGTGTATTACTTCAAACAAGTACATTTATTTTCTAGCTTTGCTAATGGAAGGAAACCTTTCACGAATATCACAATTTTTTTGGGCCTTCAACATTTGCCTTTCCCATTGTACTTGCCCCTACATCAAGCCTCTCTTAGTCAAACAAAAGGTGGCTTTGTAATCTAAGGCGTGAAATAAAAGGCCTAATCTTTCGTAGTGGGTGGGAAGTTTTCCTCTCTTTGTTTTTTATTTTCACTTGTTTTTATTATTATTGCCTTCTTATGTCCTACATGCACTTTTAGGTGGTCAAGCGCTCCTCACACAAAGAGGGATAAGGAAACATCATGTCACATGGATATGTGAAGAAGACAACTCTTCCGTCAATAAATAACTCCTGGATTCCCAATGGATAAGAAAACCAAGGGGATATGGATACCAACTTTCATCACATGAACCCATGTCAGCAATGGGAAGAAATTGTTCAATTAAAGCTCTTGGGGTCAATCATAAAAAAAAACGATCCAATAGTGGGGGTTTATCTTGCCATTTTGGGTTTTGAAAATTCCTAATTTGGTGTAGAGGTATTTTGATTGTTAATGTAAGTAGAATTATTATTTATAATAAAAAGTAAATAAAAAAGTGACCCAACCAAGGTTGCTTTTTGACAAGTATCATGCTTATTTTTGGGCATTTTGGTCGTAAAATGCAACCATATATTTTGAGTGGGTGTAAAGTGCAACCATAGATTTTGAGTGGGTGTAAAAAAATAAGGTAAAAATGTGAAAAATGGACACTATTTTTACTAAACCCATAATTTTGAAGGGTGCCCCAACTTGTAAACAATTATCATTGGACCTAATGATGGAGGTTTGTTTGTTTTATATTTGATTAACATCATTTATTATCTGTGTAAGTGCACTTATTGTTCATAGTAAAAATATTATAAAGTGGCAAGACACCCTTTTGTTGCAGAGGGAAATTCTCAACTTCTTCAAAATGGATTCCCGCAAAGGCCTTGTTACATTGGACATAGGTGGGAGCCTCCACCATCTTCACTTTCACACATTGATGGAAGGAGAGTCCTTCACTCCTTTTCTTCCTCACGATGTACTTTAGGTGTTGCCTTCCTTTGAACATAAACCATTTCATATGAGCTGCTTCTTTGTTGTTTTTAGAACATTGATGGAAGGAGAGTCCTTCACTCCTTTTCTTCCTCACGATGTACTTTAGGTGTTGCCTTCCTTTGAACATAAACCATTTCATATGAGCTGCTTCTTTGTTGTTTTTAGAACACTTCTTCTTGTGAATCCACTTGGCTTATTGGTTTTATGTCTCTTTGATGTTTTTATATGAAACGCTTGTAAACCAAGAGTTGTCTATTCAATATACATTATACATACCACTTTTAAAATATACATTATACATACCACTTTTAAAATATACAACTCTTGTAAACCAAGAGTTGTCTATTTAATATACGTTATACATACCACGTTTCAGTAACTCTTGTTCTTATCTTTTGAATTTTGATGTATTTTACACGAAAATTCAAGCTCTTGCCACTCGTATTGAATACACTTTTTGAAGAATTGGACAATATGTATAGGATAATCAAGTTTATTTTCTCATTAGATGCCCCACAAATAACACACACCCTGTTTAGTTTTTGACATATTATTTCAAATCTTAGAAAATGGTAAGGTTCAACATTGATATTTCATCAGTACGAAATCTGGATCAGATCAATGAAATTTACTTTATAAACCTTCTGATGAATATATATTTATCAAATTTTTAGTGAATATACACTGTAACTTTTGAGTGAATACACATTGATAGAGTGAATATATATATATATATATATATATATATATATATATAGCAATTTTCAGTGAATATATATATAACTTTTGAGTGAATATGCACACTCTGATAGAGTAAGATATGCTCATAGAGTAAGACCAGCAGGGTCTACTACCCATGATCATATGCTCTCATTCATTCATATCTAGGCATGCATTTCCACGATGAATTGTTGACATCGAAGAATAAGAAGAAGAAGAGAGAATGACGAGAGGCAAGCAGAAGATCGAAGCTCAGAAGCGGAATGCGGAGCGCAATCAGAAGCCCAAGGGCTCTCAGCTCGCCGCTGCCCTCAAGACCGTTTGCCCCATCTGCAAGGTGCTTGTGACTGCTCTCTGATCGCAGCTGCTTAATTCTAATTAGGTTTGGTTAAGCTCAATTCAATGCAGGCTTTTAGTGAGTTTTAGGGTTTTCCTAGGATGCCTAATCAGGTTCAGGGTATTGGCCTGCTAAATTAGGATTTTGGCCTCACAAATCACTCGTTTTCGCCTGCCTAGTTAGGGTTTCACCTGCCTGGGGTCTTCGCTCTATCGTTCATTGCACACAGAACTAGGGTTCTTGCTCCAGCAGGTAGCCCGATTTTAGGCTTTTGGCTGCGGATAAAACTGTTTTCTCTTCAGATAAAACTCTTCTGAAATTCTTGGAATTTTTTAATGTAGAATTTGGGGTATGTATACCTATCTCAAGTAGGGTTTTCTCTCCCATTTTCTTCTGCAGAGTGAAGTGGAGTTGACACAACCTGAACTTAAGGTTCTGGCTGCAGACATTGTTTGTTCATATATTACCTGAACTTGGAGTTTTTGGCTTTGGTGAATGTGAACTTAACAGTTTTTCTGCAGAATTTTCACTTCAGATACAGCTTTCAGTTTCTCTGCAGCCAGATCATAGGGTTTCTGCTGCAGACAGAATCTAGCGACACATACCTTAAGGTCTTCATTTCAAGACAGGCTGATGGAGGGCGCCTATGTAAAGAGACTTTAAGGGCACATCTTTTGAGAGCAACCCTAGCTATTGATGCCTATGTAAGAGCAACCAGCTTAAATCATCTCAGCCCAAGCATGACGAGGAAATTGACCCTTGAATAAGCTTGCATAAGGGGAGCATAGAGATCAACCATATCTTTATCAAGTGAAGGAGATCATAGAAGGTTGTCCAGCTAGCCTGTAACCCCAGAACGCAGGTCATCAAGAAGGCCATCTTTGGAGCAAAAACGCACAGCAGCGGCCTATAGCAGCAAGAAAATGCAGCATGTAGGCCGGCCATGAGCTGTAGCAACAGGCTATATACATAGAGAAAACGCAGCCCCAAGGGTGGCAACCAATGCTCTGATATTACTGTTAGGTTTAGGGTTAGCAATGAAGCACACAAAGCAAAGACGACTTGCAAAAGGAGAGAGTGAAACAACACGATGCACACAATAATGAGATAAGGGTACAAGTACAGAAGTGAGTGACTTAATAAGTCACTTTACATGCCTTGTGTTCACAGGAGGGGGGGAGAAAACCCTGCCCTGTGTCCCTAGTTTTCATGGTCACTACTTTAAATCTCACAAGAACCAAGTCTTCTGCTATCATTTTCCTTTCTCTTCTCCGTTCTATGTATATTTTTAGTTTTGTGCTTCAAAGAAGTTCAAATTTAAGCTCATGTTTGTGCAGGCTGAAATTTGGCAATAACCATTTCAAAGAAGTACAAATCTAGCTTACTGAAATTTTTAGCACCACAGAAAGCATCCATGCTAGGTTTTGATGTTTTACAGTTATTTACCTAAAGCTGTGGTAAGTTACATGCTAATCATGTTACATCGCGTGTATTCACAGGATTCCTCTAAGGACAAGTGTGTGAACAGGGAATATAGAGTGTCTAGGCTAGGCCAGGTGGTGAGACAGCCAATTTAGAGATTGAAGGACAGGTTTTGAATGCACAATTTGTACCTTGGGTGAGTTACTGTAACATGCGGAAGCTTATTGACAGGATTATACTTGGTAAAGAATATTCAACACCTTGGTTTCTGAAGATTGCACAATGTAGCGGAGATAAGAGTGCAAGTGAGGGGGGGAGAGAGAGAGAGAAGGATAATAGAGACAAGGTACACCCGATTGGGTCCCAAATACCCTCTGAAGGGCCCCCACCAAGGATTGGTGTATTTGCTTTAGTGAATGATGAGAAAAAGATTGAAATTTGTAGGCACACCTTCTGCAGGCCTCATGAGATACCTGACTCTTGACCTTCAAGTTCACCTTTGCTTGGGAATTCCCTTGGCTGTCCTGGCCCTTGAATACCTTTGCAGCACTTTGTGAATATGAGATGAATGAATGACACAAGTGTCAAGAATGGCCTTGCGGAAGCAAAACACACGCACACGTAGAGAGAGAGAGAGAGATGGAGCCGAACAGTGCTTGACTTGATTATTAGCAATGAAGATTGAATTTACAATGGGGGCAGATGCTCTTTATATATCCACGTGTAGAAGATGGCCGACCACCACCACACTTTGAGATACATTAATTTAACACCCTCTCTGTAGCTCATAGTGGGCATAGATGAACAAGCCACGTTGATGTAGATGCAACCATGGACACCTCAGTACCGGCCGGATACCGAATACACCTCGGAAAATGCACCAAACAACCTGTCTCCTCAAGGAATGCCATCTTGAGCTTCAGCTGCCACATAGAATAATGAATTGCAGACAACTCCACATCCATGATCCTCCATTCGTTGAACTGAGAACACACATGTCCAAAAGATCTCCTGAACATTGAACTGTCGACACATGACGCCCAAAATTCTCTGACAATGAACTAGGAACTCATCCCGTCCATAATGTTACCACAATGAACTGCAAACAAAAGCACGTCCATAGTGTTGTCAAGCCGTTCTTCTCGCCAGATGCATGTGCTTTGAACTCCGTCACACGGTTCCAATACACCTTATGGGAGCTATGATTAGGCCCCTTTCCCGCTCACGTGTCTCTCTCTGGCTGAAACATGTGAGGGGAGTATCTCCATAGTTACGTTGAAGCTGACACCTCCCAATCCCCCTCTGCTTCAATAGCCCGAAGGAGATAAAGAGTCTCATTGCTCCTGGATAATGGGAACCCTGGTCCAAATGGCTTGCCACGAGATTTTAGCATGGAAATCATTCGCAACCTCGATGTCAACCAATTGATTATCAGGAAAACTATCCTCTGTAAACTTGAAACTGCCAAAGAGTGATGGTCATGGTCCTCAGATCTGAGTCTCGGAACCAACTCCACAACACGGAAACTTTGTTGTACACATGTCCACTGGTACAGATATCCTTGTCTCTTCATAGCCAATGCTAAAGTGGTATGCCAACTATTGTCGCCCAATGCATCTTGACGATTGCCATGTGAATTCACCAAGATCCACTTGTCCATATCAATGTCTTGAGTCCCAAACCCTTGATCCATACTTGGCAGTCCCATTAAACTTCCCAGCTTGGGCAAATCTACCAGGCAACAAACCCTTGATCCATACTTGGCGGTCCCATTAAACTTCCCAGCTTGGGCAAATCTACCAGGCAACAAGTGTTGAAGTCGGTGGTTTTATAATGGGTGCAACAATAATGTAGGGCAGTCTCACAAGCCCTGAATAAGAGCACTTTGTGGACCAAAAACCCTTGCGGAAGCTTTGTGTGTGGGAACATGAAAAAATAGAACTACACGTTTAAAAAAAAAACGCTTTCTTTGCTTCAATGCCGACGTGGTGCCTCACTTTCTCCACGTGCTGCCGCGTGCAGGTCTACCCTGCCCGCTCGCTTTGTGCGTTTCCTCAAGCCTTGGGCTATGTACTTTGCTACCTTGAACTGGCTTTATACAGTCGTGCTACTGCCAGCCTTGTGCCAGATGAAGACCAAATGCACCCCTGTGCCACGTTGAACTGCGGGGCTGGCCTTGCTTACTGTGCAGACTTCTTTCAACCGGTGCCAAAAAATGCAGCCTGTCTTGCTTGGGACCTACAACGCTACTAGCACTGCTGCATCGCTGTTCAGTTTCTTGCTCCACCCAAGCCACCAGCCGCTTCCTTTTCTCTGCCGCCTGCTTGCCAATGCTGCACGCAAGAAACGCAGTTGATTCAAACGTCTGCAAGAAACGCGTGCCCGCAAGAAACTCTCTATTCAATGGCTGCCAATGCCTCGCTGACTTTGCTCTCAGCCTCCTTCACACAGCACCTGCTCTTCTTCTCTTCGTCTTCTCCACCTCTCTATGCGCTTGTCCAAGGACCCTAGAGCCTGAGCTCTGATACCATGTCAAGAATGGCCTTGCGGAAGCAAAACACACGCACACGTAGAGAGAGAGAGAGATGGAGCCGAACAGTGCTTGACTTGATTATTAGCAATGAAGATTGAATTTACAATGGGGGCAGATGCTCTTTATATATCCACGTGTAGAAGATGGCCGACCACCACCACACTTTGAGATACATTAATTTAACAAAGCCTATGCTTTTATACTTCCCAAGGGCTGGTTGGTTTTCTTATAAACCTGTCGGCCTGTTTATTTAGGCTCCACGACCTGATGTGGTCAGCATAGCCCAAGTGTTGGGTACCACCCTCACTCTATGCAAATCTACATGCATCTACATGCTTCCTCAGATGCAAGGAGGTGCCTTGCATCTGGCTACAAGCCTATCAATGCCTGGAACACATGTCATCATTCTAGAGGGTGACTCACAGCACGGACTAGCATTGCTTCATGTGTGGGACTTGCACATCTGACCAAGACCATGTACGGGACTCGTACACCTACCTTGGATGCTTAGATTGGAACCCTTGGTTGACTCATCCTGGATTGGGGCTCACAAGGGACCAGTTTCCACTCCAGGGCTTGCACTTGCTGTACAGATATGTCCACGTGTGATGCATGTGATGGTTACACTTTAGCATACCTTGTGAGTCCCCTCGAAGGGACATGGTCGACTAAGAGACTGAGAAAGCTAGGGTTTGCACACTCTAGGTAGGTGTAGGTGCACCCAGGATGGGATATAGCTGCTTGGGAGGGACATGGTTATAAGGGGCAGTCCCTTGCCATGCAGAGCGAGAGATCTGGAAGCCGACCTCCACAAGCAACCAGTGTTGTGAGCCTCCCGATAAAGGCAAGAGACATCTCTGATCCAATCTTGAGAAAATCCCATCCATGCGAGAGTTCTCTCTAAGCAGTCAGCTCTCTACTTTTATGTTGCGAATGTGCGATGTTGAAGAACAGAATATTTGGAGTCATTTGCAAGACATAATCAAAAGAATCAAATAAAGATCAAATGAAGACCAATAGAATCAAGTCGTGGGAGTATTTTATGTTGGCCGACTGCTTTAATGCTGGCCGACTGCTCATGATTGGGTAGTATAAATAGGAGAGTCCATAATCCCAATTGTTCATCTCATTATTCACCAAGAGCTCAAGCAAATCAAGGGCTAGACAAGCAAAGGGAATTGCTAAGCAAAGGGGTGGAGAACTGAAGGTCAAGGGCAGGGATTTTCCAGCCAAGAAAAGGTCCAAGTTTGCTGTATTTTCTTTCAGATTTCTCATCATTCGAATAAAGCAAATACACCATCCGTGGTGGGGGCCCTACAGAGGGTAATTGGGACCCAATACTGTGTCCTCTCCACCTCTCCCTCTCTCTCTCTCTCTCTAAAGAAGATATCAAGCCCAAAGATTCCATCAAAAGCAGGTTGGAAATGAAGAAAAGCAAAGTGTGCCGCTTATTAGATCAAGCACTTTGCACTTGGAGGGACTTCTAGATATTGTGGAAGTGCCCCAAGGTGCCTAGGTAAGCTTCCCATTGATCTCCTGAGGGAAGGGCTTGGCTGTAGGTGAAAGACCCTGGTTTGGAGCAGTTTTATACATGTTTTAGGCAGACTTGTGCAGACTAACCTGCTAAAGGGGGGCAGGGTTGGGATCCTCTTTGCCCAGTATGAACATGTTCAGTTTGTTTTATCACAGGGCTTGTGAAGGGCTGGCTGACATGTATTAGTTGGAGAAAACAGGCTTATTTTTTAATAAGTCAACCACTTCCGCAAAATGAACTAACACATTTGCTGATGTAAATGGATGAAGGTTTATAAGACTTTGCATGTTTCCGGTCAGCTTGTATATTCTAACCGTAGTTTGTTGATTGTCATGGCTTTTTCTTGCTTATGGGCAGTTTAGTTGTCCTACAGGAGTATTCTCATACCTTTTACCTTCCCCACACCCCCCCAAACCAACCCCAAAAAAAGGGGTTCTAAGCATTGCCATTGTCCTTCAATTTTTGTTTTTGCAGGCACAGCTTGCTAATTACAACCAGCTGACCGATCACTTTACATCCAAGCACCCGAAGGAAGCTGTCCCTCCACTTCCGTCAGGGTCTTCATGACGGTCTTTTTCTTTGAAGCATCTATGTGAGAAGCTTTGCATTGCTGAAGAATGGCTCTTTATTGAGACAGGCTTGCATTGCAGTCCGTGTGTCTGTAAAAGGAATCTTAAATGGACAGCAATAATGCTTCTGCTGCCATGGACATATATCGAATGTACACTTCCGTTAGCATGGTATTGCAAAGATATTACGTGGCCTATATATAGCCATACCCCTATGTCTGTCTCAATGCCTTCATGCTATGCTAATAATATGTGCGTGGGGTGTCTGTCTCAATGCCTTCATGCTATGCTAATAATATGTGCGTGGGGTGTGTGTGTGCGCGTGTGGGGGAGAGAGAGAGAGAGAGAGAGAGAGAGAGAGATTATCTCTGTGCAGGAAAATAGGTTCGGGGTTTTGGATTGCAAGAGATTGGGCTAGGGTTTTGGGCTGCAAGATCAGGTTTCAGGTTAAGGACTTAGGGTTAGGAAAATCAGTTGCAAAGAGATCAAGGCTGGATTATTTTAATTTTTAATGCATAAGGTTAAGTGAATCCTGATCGGATGGACATTCCAGGTTGGCGTTCTTTTCTGCTTCAGGACCCCACTTTCGTCGGGATGGAATCAGGGCTCTCCAGCGACCGGATGGATCCATTGCCTCAGAGCCTCAGCAGGTCAGAGAGGTAGCATTGACCATCTACACTTCTCTCCTCATGGCCGACCCGGATTCCCACCAAAGAGAGGACAAGAATAATGCGGTGAAAGATACGAGGATCTACAATAATCAACTCTATTTGCACATGGTTGTGAAGCCCTCAACTGAGCTTTTCAACGATAGGGCTTTCCATGGCCGTCCTCAAACTTGGTCGGAGATGTTAAAAGTAGTACCTCATGTGGGAACAGGGTCTAAAAAGGCACTTATTTATTTATTTATTTAATGCTTTTGGGTCGGCCATTTCCAACATAAGGGTATAAATACCCATGCCCACTATTGTATCTCATCATCTATTCATTGCTAAAGCAGTTCAAGCGTTGTTCGCCAACCTCTCTCTCTCTCTCTGCGTCAACTTCTCTCTCTCTCTCTACGTGTATTCAAACTTCCGCATGCACGATTCTGACATGGTATCAGAGCTGAGTGCTCGTTGATTCTTGGGCACACGGAGGAGTTGGAGAAGGTGGCTGCTGCAGCACTGTGGGGGCGAACGGGCTGCAGTGGATCCGGCACCAGCTGCGCTTTGGGAGACTGTGGAGGCTTGGTGTGCACCGGCAGCGGGCAGCTGGCCACGCTATTCAGTATCAGGTTGCAGCGCCACCACTTTCAACGTTGTGAACCAGTGCTCCTACACCGTGTGGCCGGCGTCGTGGTCGACGGCGTGTGGTGGTGGAGGCTCGGAGCTGGCTTCGGGTGACACGTGGGTGCTTACGGTGGGCGCTGGCTGGTCCGGACACGTGTGAGGGCAAGAGCGCAACCTGGCCACAGCAGCACAACAGCGGAGAAGAAGCGGCTGGTGGCTTGGGTGGAGCAAGAAACTCAACAGCGAAGCAGCAGTGCTAGTAGCGTTGTAGGTCCCAAGCAAGACAGGCTGCATTTTTTGGCACCGGTTGAAAGAAGTCTGTGCACAGTAAGCAAGGCCAGCCCCGTAGTTCAACGTGGCACAAGGCTGGCAGTAGCACGACTGTATAAAGCCAGTTCAAGGTAGCAAAGTACATAGCCCAAGGCTTGAGGAAACGCACAAGGCGAGCAGACCGGGTCGACTGAGAAGAGGTGGACGGAGTTTTCGAGATGGGACTCCCGTGTTCGAGCAAGGACGACAAACTGAATGGCGACAATTATGCGCATTGGAACTTGATCATGAGGCTATGGTTTAGCAGAAAAGGCTTATGGGACATTGTTGATGGCTCGGAGGAACGTCCCCGTAGGGATAGCAATCGGTTTACACGTCTTCAGGAGGAGGAGTTTCTCAAATCTCTTGTGGATTGGGATGCTCACAATGCGAAGGCGATGTCGGCGATTGCAGAATCTCTCACCAAGGAAATTTCCCCTGCCATTCAGACTTTAAAGACTGCCAAGGAAATGTGGTCAAAGCTTGCAGGAATGTTTGATCGAGACTCAACAATGCGAGCGGTAACCCTTCTCGGCCAGTTGTTTTCCATCAAGTTTGAAGCCGGGACCTCTATGCAGTCATTTCTAATGAAGGCAAAGGTTATCCATGATCAGTTATCGGCTATGAATAGTGCGTTAACTAGTACCCAGTTAGCTGCCTTGGTTCTTACGAAGTTGCCTGAGGAGTACGAGATGGTCTCGAGCGCATTACGCTTACAAGTCACGAAGGAAAAGCTGGAATTTGATGATCTCAGCTCCTTTCTCATTGAGGAGGAAGCAGTGCTCATTTCCCAAGGCAAGATTCGAGTTCCGAAGGATGTAGAATCGGCACATGCTGCATCGGAATCCAATAAGAAGTCTAGGAGCCGTTGTTATAAGTGCGGAAAGCAAGGGCATTTGGCTCGGGATTGCAAAACCAAAGCTAAAGCTCAAGGCTCGACGAATGACAAAGGCAAAGGCAAAGATGACGAGGATGACAGTGACAATGATTCTACTAGGGATGCTACGGCGTCTGCCGGTGTGGCGAGGACTACACTGGCACATGCTCCAGCATTCTAGCTTGGTGGATGGATGCTACCACGTGCTTCAGCCAGAGAGAGGCATGTGAGTGGCAGAGAGGGGCAGTCTGTGCTCCCGTTTTTGGTGATTTGGACCCGTGTGTCGGAGTTCAAGGCACATGCATCTGGCATGGAACAGCTTGACAAATCTATGAACGTGATGTGTTCGTAGTTCATTGGTAGCAGATTATGGACGGGATGAGTTCCTAGTTCATTGTCAGAGGACTTTGGAGGTCATGTGTTGACAGTTCAATGTACAGGAGATCTCTTGAACGTGTGTGTTCGCAGTTCAACGAATGGGGGATCATGGATGTGGAGTTGTCTGCAATTCATTATTCTATGTGGCAGCTGAAGC
The DNA here is from genome assembly GCF_041138505.1 of Cibotium barometz. Taxonomy (NCBI): domain Eukaryota; kingdom Viridiplantae; phylum Streptophyta; class Polypodiopsida; order Cyatheales; family Cibotiaceae; genus Cibotium; species Cibotium barometz. Next base: position 41,586,432 of record NC_141075.1, read on the forward strand.
TCCAGATGGCATTTTTTTGTGAAGACAGGTTGATTGGTGCATTCTCCGAGGTGTATCCAGTAACTGCAGTGCTGGAGTGTCCATGGTTGCATCTACATCAGCTTGGCTTGTTCATCTATGCCCACTATGAGCTACAGAGAGGGTGTTAAAAGTAGTACCTCATGTGGGAACAGGGTCTAAGAAAGGCACTTATTTATTTATTTATTTAATGCTTTTGGGTCGGCCATTTCCAACATAAGGGTATAAATACCCATGCCCACTATTGTATCTCATCATCTATTCATTGCTAAAGCAGTTCAAGCGTTGTTCGCCAACCTCTCTCTCTCTCTCTCTCTGCGTCAACTTCTCTCTCTCTCTACGTGTATTCAAACTTCCGCATGCACGATTCTGACAGGAGAACACCATCATACCCATTAATATGACCTCTCCTCTTTGGGAAATCCATCACGAGTCAGAACTTCTGATCCCGGAGAACAACCCATTAGTAATCTCCCTCTACATGTACCTTTGTCAGTGGACCTACATACCCTCCTTCACTTGTTCGTGCAAATAAAGATTAATGGGACAACGAACATAAATGGTCCACAGAACTTGAGCTTCTCTGGTAAGAGTTCAAGGCTGAACCTAAGCAGAGGCAATGCTTAGCCACCAAGGCTAAGTTTGCCAAGGAGGAGCACCTTAGAGCTGCAAGGATTAAAACCTAGGAATGACAAAGTCATTAGGTATTGAGAAAAAATGAAGTATATATCTTTCCAAATTATGAAGGATGCTTTTAAATATGCTAAAACCAACTAGTCCACATTTCTTGTTTGATACATGAACTTGTTTGTAGTCACATTGACATTCTTGAAGATTTGACCATCTAGTTTCTTATATTTTTTATATTGAATGTCTAAGATTGTAAGGAAAAATGAAGCAAGTAGGGAAGACATAGCAAATAAAACCCAAAAGCTACATATTTATAGCTTTGTAAAGGCATCTCTCCTCTTAGCTCTATGTTTTCTTTACCTCTCCTGAATTCAATTCATGTCTAAATCTCAAAAAAAAAATCTTACCCAAACCCACACAAGTCTTACCAACTAAATATCACAATCATTTCAATGTCTTATGTTTCACACACCCTTTCTTCATCACTCCAAGTTTTGACATGAATAAATCAACTCTAACCCACACATAAGCAAGATCACTTTAAATTTTGACATGAATAAATCAACTCTAATCCACACAAAAGTAAGATTATTTAAGTCTTTGACACAAATAAATCGACTCTAACCCACACAAAAGCAATACCACATATTTTAACAAAAGCCTCTCTTTTTGCAAGGATGGCATATGTGGAGAACAATGGTGACCCAAATCTCTCTCTCTCTCTCTCTCTCTCTCTCTCTATATATATATATATATATATATATATATATATATATATATAGGTGGTGTATTTATTGTATATGTGATAGATAATACCTCTGTGTGCATGTAAGTCTCACAAAGAGGTGTACAATAATGGGTAGAATGCTACACTGGTGCTAACTAGTAACGAAATTTTAAAATTCATGGATTATATTTATGCTTGAATAAAGCCCTTTTTAAAAAAAAACTATAAAAGGCATAAATAATGTCACATTTTGAAATTATTCCATGAAAGCCTTGAGAAGATAAGCTTGCGTTTTTGAATGAGGCTGATATTTATGTGGCATAGACCTTGATTAATTTATCTACTTTACAAAAAGAAGAACATACCTCTATAAGACCAGATATCATGAGACAAGATGGAAAGGTGCTTCTACGCCTAGAACTCGAACTAAAGGGATCCATAAGAAGAATTAAGTTGACACAATTTTGTAAAAAGATAGTTTAAAATCTCTTTATTTACAAAGAAATTAAGGCTTAATATGAGTCCTTCTCAAATGAAATAATTCTAGATTTCCCTTCAAATTCGAAGGCTGTGCATGAGGTTGCTGTCTTTGTTCCTTAAGTATTTATTTGTTATAAGTAAAATGTCCACTTTGAAATTGTTACACTGGGGGTGTAGCTCAAATGGTAGAGCGATCGCTTCGCATGCGATAGGTAGCGGGATCGATGCCCGCCGTCTCCAAAGTCCTTCCTCCATACTTTTACGCAGCAAGACAAAAAAAAGAGGTGTGATCACTCTTCGTTATCTGTTGAAAAAAAAGGCTTTAAGAAAAGGTTGCGATTCCTAATAATCATACATAAACGAGCGATTCCTAATAATCATACATAAAAGAGTCTTGGCTAGTAAGTATAACTGCAAGTGCAGATGTAGGAAAAATAAAAATGCAGGTGTAGGAAAAATAAAAACTTCTAAAGATTGAGCAAACTTGACTTTTTTGAGATTTATGGCCCAGGTTTCCAAATACGTGTAATGCACTTGAGACTATGGAGAAACATGAGATTAGGACATCCATCTGGGCGAAAGTGCATGGAACGTCCCAAACGTCGGCTCGTATCACTTAGGTGATACACATACCAAGAACAATGAAGATTCTATGGAACGAAGTGAGGACACGTTTATTTTTTCTAGAAGCCCGCAAACTCATACACACCACACGTTTCGAACTCAGATCCATTCGTTTGGGTACGGTGGAATGGCCTGGGCTAGACCACTTGGGATAGAGCTTGCTAATGAAGTTAGGACCAGAACCATCAAACAGCTCACTGGGAAAAGTCTTGAGTTTTCTCACGGTATGACTTCTATAATAGAGGCTCCCGTCCACCCACGAGAGGGAAAACCACACAATGAAGAGAGACAATGAAGAGTTAAGGGGAGATGGAATTTCAAGGGACCTTTAAAATTGGCTTAGAGCCAAGGCTAGGGATTTCTTGAAGAATATTAGCCTCTTTAACTTTGAGACAATGAGAAATGAAATAGAGTTGCAATCTGAAGATGGAATAGCTCTTAATGAAGAGGAAAAAGTTTTGTTGATGCTAGAAAAATAAGAAATTGGAGAGCATCATCATCTCATGATGTACGCACATCAAAAGCAATTGGAGCTTGAGGAAAGAGAGTTTTTGCATCTCAGTCAGAAGTGACCAAGGGGCAATCAAACAACAAATCAAGGGAGTCCCTTAGAAGTGCCTGTAACAACACCCATGACTAGAGATCCAATCAATGAGACTTTTGATGAGACTCTAAACCATAATCTTAACAACCTTTGGTTTTAAAAATATCAATATCGATTCATAAACATGTTATGGGGAGCCTAGATAAAGGAAAAAGCTTTGCTTTGCTTTTGTTCTCTTCGTCTCCGGTTTCTTTTCTTCCCACAGTGCTCTCTCTCTCTCTCTCTCTCTCTTTGCTTTCTTTGGTTTACTCTCTCTCTTCTTTATGTAACCACTCTCCCTCTCTAGGCCCCCTTCTACATGTTTCTCCTTGCTATCTCTCTAGGTCGGTGTGGTGCTTGCGCATGCTTGGTTCTATGTTGGGTATTTGTGGGTAACAATGTAACAAGGGTGCATCTAGAGAGGATGGAGATTTGATGGGTGCAACAGAGGCTTGGAGTAAGGTGATGAGATGGTGATTGGATGTAGGTATAGAACAAAGGTGTGGGAGAAATCGAGCACAAGCACGAGATTGGTGGACACTGTTGGATCACAATGGCACATGATTTATTGGGTCCATCAATTATGGTTTCTTTGGGGAACATCTAGACCATAAGATCATGGGGCGTGAGCATTGGTTGGTGATTGTATGGCACATTGGGATAGGAGATACATACTCGGTTGGATTTCGCGAGGTGGGGTTTATAGCGTACCCACCATTAGAAGGGGGCTCTAGGAGCCGTTGATTAGCCAGAGCATGCGATTGAGGCATGAGCCACATGAGAAGCATGCGAGCGAGAGAGTGAACAAGAATATATAAGAACACAAGAGAGATGGATGGATGAAGTTTTTCCTATTCTCTTCTCTTCTCTACAACCATAACACTACTATAAGAGAGATGGATGGATGAAGTTTTTCCTATTCTCTTCTCTTCTCTACAACCATAACACCACTATAAGAGAAACTATTCTACTACTAAAACAGACAAGGTTGATCCATAGTGTGAACCCGACTACACGAGATAGCACTATAACTATGCCATAACTCTAGTGAACCAAAGTGGCTGTCTCATAGCCTGTAAACCGCTGGTGGCATATCACCTCTAATCTCACCAAGTAGGCTAGTGACTTAAGGGTAAAGCTATCATCCTGGCATGTCATCCATATCTATATCTTAACATTCCCCCTTAAGCTCAACTCCATACTTTTGTTAATCCCATTTTGGATTAACAAAGATGCTCCTCCAATTGAAAACATTAATAAGTGTCATGAAAAGGCACTATAAAAGTTGTATTGAGATACTGGCCACCCAAGACCTTAGTAAGTTTTGGGCACCCAAGTGTGAATAAGGGCCAGGCAATTCTCATAATGAAATGATACAATCCCCCTTTGTGCCTATGAGAACTCTTGTGCTTTGTCTTGATAGAGAGAGAGAGATAGTGAGAGTGTGCTCTAGTACATGTGCCTCTTTCATGCATGCATGTGTATGAGAGAGTGAGAGGTCGATTCCCTTGCATACGTGAGAACTCTTGTGCTTTGTCTTGATAGAGAGAGAGATAGTGAGAGTGTGCTCTAGTACATGTGCCTCTTTCATGCATGCATGTGTATGAGAGAGTGAGAGGTCGATTCCCTTGCATACGTGAGAACTCTTGTGCTTTGTCTTGATAGAGAGAGAGATAGTGAGAGTGTGCTCTAGTACATGTGCCTCTTTCATGCATGTGTATGAGAGAGTGAGAGGTCGATTCCCTTGCATACGTGAGAACTCTTGTGCTTTGTCTTGATAGAGAGAGAGATAGTGAGAGTGTGCTCTAGTACATGTGCCTCTTTCATGCATGCATGTGTATGAGAGAGTGAGAGGTCGATTCCCTTGCATACGTGGTGCAAGTGACTTCACGGTGATAGTGTGGAGGTGGAGTTCGGAGGAGTGGAGCTTCCAAAGCGAGCTTGGGGAGCCTCAAGGGATGTGAGCTCGAAGCATGGTAAGTACCCAACAAATGTTTGCGGTTGTGTGGAGTCCCCTCTTGGGAGGTGGGAAATCCCATAACATTTTTGGCACCGCTTCTACTGGGGAAACACCTTTGCTTCTTCCACCCTCTTAGAGCTTTAGCTGCCACTATGCAAGATTCACCATTGCCTTTGCATTTGGAAGATGCAATGTGAAGAAACTGTGTAGAGATAAGGTTTGAATGGTAGAGAAGGAATTGTAAAAAATCGTGTGTTGAAAGTGTGGGTGAGTACTTGGAAGAGCCTAGAGGAAAGCTACACTGGTTTTTTCTTTCAATTTTGATGTTTTCGTTACTAATCTTGCTACCGTGAGCTAGCAGGGGTGACACTTTCCTTTTCTGTTTTTTCCAAAAATTCATAAAAATTACAAAAATAAAGAGCCATTGGTTGTGTTAATAACTTGCATTGCATTCCTAATCCTTAGCACAACCATTCTGGATCATTTGGATAGGGAAATAACACTCCAAAATATCATTCTGTCAACATGGTAGTTAAACACGTGAAAGTGCAGAAAATGGTTCATGGCGTGAACCATTTCCTGCTACTTCACGATGTGAAACGCCTTCTGCAATTACTGCCAAAATTCTCAGGATTACCTTGCTAAAAATAGGACACCTTATCCCGACACAACAAAACTGAAGAATCTTATCACGTGAAATAGGAGAAGCGTTTCACGGCGTGAACCATTCCTGCTACTTCACGAGTTAAGTCTTCACGCCTTAACACTTCACACCTACGTGTTAGCAGTTCACGAGTTAAGCTCTCAGGAAGAACTGCTAGTTCATGAATTAAGGGTTGTTAGACCAGCACCAAGAGAGGTACTCTAATTGTACCATTTGGGTCTATTGGACTCAAATTGAAGTAATTATGAGCTAAAAAATCGAAACGTGAAACATCAGTTGCCGCAATGTGAGAAATAGTTCATGACGTGAATCATTGCCTGTGACTTCACGGCGTGAACTGCTCCCTGCTACTTCACGATGTGAACCAATTCCTGCCGTTTCGCGGATGTCTTCTAGTTCAAAGCCAGAAAAGACAATGGCAGAAAACCAGTTGAAAAAGTTAGAGTAGTGATTTCACCTGTCGAAATACACTCTCATGCACTTGAGGTTCGGTAAACTCATTGGAGACAACCTTAGTTCCAACGGCAGTGCATCAAACCACCCAGGTTTTTCCTACCAAAAGAGTGTTGGATCAGGCTGCTCGGCGAGCACTCAATTGAGTGTTTTAGCTTGGAGGAATCTGAACACCATTGATACAAGTAGCGAAGAATCCATGGAAGAAGGGCTACAATTCTTTGGCCTTGGAGAGGAAGAAAAAACATCTTCCCCTACTAGATCCAGCGGAATATTTGATATGGCCAGGGGATTTTTTGGTCTCCAACATGGCACGAAAGATAAAGCGCAATTTGCAGGCATGAGCCCGTTAACCAGCATAAGACATGGCCTAAGACTAGAATTACCAACCCAACCTTCTCGATCCAGGTATACTAACACAATGAGGATCAATGGGATGACCCCCAAGGTTAGAAGGGATAAGGAAAGTGCCGCCAGGGGCAGGTCAAGTCTTCTTCCCCACATCGGATGAAATAGAAACAGACTTGAAGAGGGTTGAGGCAAAGCAACAATTTGCAACTATTGAGCTTAAGAAAACAAGAGCTCGATACTTGAAGAACAAGGGAAGAATAGAGGGAAATGGAGAATGTAAACCCGTTTTGATCATGCGGCAAAGAACCCAAAACGTCTAGAAATGCCACTGATAGCATGCGGATGAGAATAACAGAAGGAGCAATACCAACCCTAGAACCCATCAATGAGGAATCAATGGTGGACGAAGGCCTTGAGATGTAAGAAGAGGAGGACGATTTACCTAGGGTATCTGCAGAAGGTAAGGATCGTCTCTATACAAGAGAGAAAATACAAGAAATGATCAATGATCCTACATTCTTGTGCAGGGCATGGAGCTCCTAATCCAACAAAGGCGAGTTGAAGCTGCTAATAATGAGCCACGCGATTGAGGAGTTGCCATAGACCCGAATTAAATAGAAGAACCAATGCAGGAAAAGGAAGAGGTCTAGGTAGGGGGAATAGCTCCTTGAAGACCAATTGTGGATCCAAACATAGAGCTGAACGAAGTCACAAGGGTGGATCTGCTAAATATGGCCGCAAAAATGGACCGAGGAATGGTTAGGGAACTAGACACCACCCTCGAATCCAGACCATCCCAAATGAAGCCACATATCATTTCCAAGCTTGTGTAAAAGTTCTCGGGTGATGGGGACCCGTGATGGGGACCCGATCTAGCATATAGAGGTCTTTGAGTCAATGTGTGAAACTTGTGGGTGATGTAACCATGATCCATGCTTTTTCACTGACCCTAGAAGGAAAGGATCACCAATGGTATTGAACCTTAAAGCCAGAGGATAAAGTCAACTTCACTAGGCTTAAGAATGTGTTCATACCAAGCTTTTGCTTGAAGTGGTGGACAGATGGAGTCCTATGGCTCAACTCAGCAATATCAAAGCAGAAAGAAAACGAGTCCATGAGAGATTATGTATCTCGGCTCAAGCACTTGAATTCAAATGCAAGTTGAGGGAAAGGTTGACTGATGGATCAGTTTACTGCCTTGCTTCTGAAGAGGAGTTCGAGATCATAAAATGCATGATTATCTAGTGTTAGCCCAATCAGCTACTCTAGATACATGCTGTAAGTTGGCAATCGAATATGAGGACAGTATGCTTGAGTTGCCTCAACTAGAATATGCCAAGGCAAATTTGGTAGCGACAAAATCGCAAGTCTCAAGTAACTAGGATGACACAAGAACCAAGAGTAAGCAAGTTGGAAATATGACAATGGAAGAGCTTAAGTAATGCCATACTAGAGAAATTAAAGGTCAGGGATGGGAGAGAAGCATCAAGGAATGCTTATCTCTACCCCCAAAGAGAGCTGATTTGGTGCTCTGTTTTTGTAGACAAAATCACACAAGCATCGAATTCCCTCACTTAAGACTAAGGTAGTTACTTTATTGTGCTCACTATGTGAGATTGGGGAACCATGACACTGCCATGTGCAGATATCCGAGGGTCCAGCACTTAGCACAACTGCCAGCACCACCTAGAGTTCCGCTAGCCTTACCAGCACCACCAGTACAAACCACTGCCTACTCTGCAGGGTAGCCAAACCCATCCTACTTACCAAGAGGGATGTTCAGAATGTAGGACATGTCACCCCCTTGCCACCACCTATTCTACCACCACAGTCTAAAATCAACCAGGTGTTTATCGAGGAGCCCTTGGACAAGGAGGAAGTCATGCGTGAGTTAGAAATCAATAATGATTACTATGAGGAGCCTGCAGAGATCGCACCAGAGTTTTATGTCTTACAGAACAACATGCCAGTGCCAGTGTTTCAAACCAAGGTGAAATGGAAAGTTAAAGATATAAACTCAACTATGAGAAGGGGGCCAATATAATGTTTTGGATGTAATGGACCTCATCGAATAGCGGAGTGCCCTCATAAGAATGTAGTTAATGAAACCCTTGGGAGCACCGACCAATGTTATGCCAACAATTTCTTGTGTTCAGTGTGGGGTTGATCATTTGATTAAAGACTGTCCATATCGCACCAGTGGCTCTGCTTCCACTTCTAACCATGCCACTATTAGGACTGTAAGTTTGTAGCCTGAAAATATCGTGTCATTGAATGCCCTAACTCAAGCGCAAACAAAACAAGGGGGAAAACAAAAAAACCCAGTAGATGTCACAACCTCTAAAACTAGGAGAAGGAGAAGAGTGAAGAAAGTGGGAAAAGGTGATACCATGGTCACAATTTAGGATGGATCCAAAGAAGATACCATGGTCACAATTCAAGATGGATCCAAAGAAGATACCATTGACACTGGATCCACCCAATCAATGGAAGGAGACAACTAAGTGCCGAAACAGGATGGGCACACCTAAGAGACTCCAAAGGAGAGACCAATAACCCCTAACCCTAAGGGGATTGCAGAATATCCAAACATTGATAAGGAAATAAGGAAGCTTGAAGAAGCTAAGGCCATGGTTGAGGAGTGCCAATGAAATCACGAAGCTAAATTAAGGGCTAATAGGGCTAGGGATACAATGTATCCAAGAAATGAGCTGATAAAGGAAAGGAAATTGGATGTGCCTACTCCAATTCTAGAAGGATCCGAGGAAGGGACTCACAATGAACTCATTGGTGAGAATGTTTCAGGAAGCAAAGCAAGATTTGTCCATCCCTTTAGTCCCTAGGGTTGAATATGCGACAAACACATGGAAGGAACCCTCACTTTGCCAAGGAGCCTAGAGACATAGGCAGTCTTATAGCCATATTGTCCACCACCATCAAAATGCCGTTGGGACCATTGTTACACAATATGCTAACATTATGGGCAGATATCAAGGACTGGGTAGAGGGAAGATTAAACCCAATGTCCATTGCAGAGGAGACTCAGTCACCTTTCGTAGAGAAAAGCCTAGTGCATGAGGAGGAAGGAACTCCTAGATTTGTCAAAATACCTGTTAATCAACTGGGCCGATATTATGAGAGTGATGATATAAATGCTATGATCCCAATTCACCATATGGATTCCAAGTAATGGCTATCTTGGATGGAGGGACGGGGGTGAGTATCATTACAAAACGATGTTGGGAAAACTGGGGTGAACCAGAGTTGGAAAGAGCAAATCTAATCGTCAAAATGGCAGACGGAACATCCTCAAGACCCATGGGGCTATTGAAAAATGTAAGACTTAAGGTATTTTCGTTTCGCTACCATCATACATTTGTTGTAATAATGGACTTCTTACACCAACTGGATTCATACAATGTTATCTTGGGCAGACCTTTTATAAGGGAAGCCAAATTGGTGCATGATTGGGCATTAGATCAAGCGTATGTTCAAAAGGATTCATAGATTATAAAGATCAATCTACAAATGTGGAAGGCACACCTAATGGAAGGGCAATTGTTTGGAAATGATTCGGTTACCTTGAAACGAACCACATCCCTATAAGTCTACCAACCAATGGAGGAGAGTTCACAAAAAGAGGAAGAGGCCACAATGTATGCATCACTTCCACCCCCGGATTTTAGTGAAAACTGGATGCATGTGCTAGCTACTCTAGATGTGTTTCCTTCCCAGAGGAACCTAGTACATTGAATCAAGGAACATTCCTACCACCTCAGTGCGCACCTCAGTGCACATGGTAGATGTGCAGCCAAGAGAAGAAGAAACGGAGGATGAAGCCTCTAGCATAGACGATTTTGGATCACAAGGCCACAACAATACCCAACACCTCAGGAGATGGCATAAACAAAAGAGGTATATCGCTTGACGAAATGATCTATTATGAAGTAAACCCATGGACACCCAACCAGTGGCTAAGATATCTCAAGGTCACTAAGGTGCATGAGGAGTTTTCTAAGAACTGGGGTGAAGAATTCAGTAAGATAACCTTGGAAGGAAAATGAGAGGAGAAGGTTATACCTCAAGAGCTAGAAGTGCCTAAACTCACAAAGGAAGGACGAAGAAAATGAAACAAGGCCATGGCTGAAGCTGAGCGTGAGGCGAAGAAGGCAATGGCTCAGATAAAGGATGAGGAGGACGACGTGCGAGACCTACTCTTAGTGCCGGACCATTTTAAAACATACACCATTGACGAACGAAAAGTGGTCCAATTGATAGCTAAAAGGGTAAAGAAAGATGGTCAATCCATGTCTTACGATGGTCTAACTAAAGTTAAGGAGGTTGATCTTGTAGAGCCAGGGGAGGAACCCAAACCTATCTATATTGCTAAGAATTTAACTACAGCTGAAGAAAAATAACTCATTGCTCTCCTCAAAGAATTCAAAGATTTCTTTGCTTGGAAATACACTGAAATGAAGGGTGTACCACTCGAGGTGATTCAATACACGATTCCAATCATGGAAGGATCAAGACCATCCAGGGGCAGAAGCCATACCAGATGAATTCGAAATATATAGCGAGCGACTGTAAAGGAGGAAATTGATAAACTCATCACTGCGGATTTCATCTATGAGATCCAGTACTTAGATTGGCTCTCACCAATCGTGATCATGCCAAAAAAGAATGGGAAACTGAGGGTCTATGTTGATCTCAAAAAGGTCAATACAACCCACCAAGAAAGACCACTACTCTCTTTTGTATATACTGGAATGGGTAGCAAGTGAAGAAGCTTACAGCTTCTTAGATGGGTTTTCAGGTTATAATCAGGTGTCCATAGCACCAAAAGACCAGCACAAAATGACTTTCAATATTATGTGGGGAATATATACTTATAAGGTTATGCCTTTTGACCTCACCAATGTCCCAGCAACCTTCTAATGATTGATGTGCATGGCCTTCAAGGACTTCTTTGCAAAAGTGGTTGGAGGTATTCATTGATGATCTATGTGCACACTCACGCTAGACTGAACATTTGGCTTGGTTGAGAAAGGTTTTTGAGCGATGTTGATTGTATGATATATCCTTATCTAAAAATGCTATTTCCATGGATGAGAGTAAGGTAAAATTGATCTTGGAATCACCCCCACCCACCAACTACAAAGGTATATATAGGTTTATGGGATTGTTGTTTCATCTCATTCTATGCTGTTAATGGCTCACCCTAACCCTCCTTGAAACACATCCAACAAGAGATTACTTGTGGTGAAACGCAACTTTCGTGAGGATCTTTCCAATGGCCGAGCTCGTAACCCTCAAGGTATCCAAGGTCCACAACTCCTTGAGAAGCAATTCCACCACATTTCTCGCAAGCGTCGTCCACACCGTCGCGTTGCACTACGTGTACTCGTCTCACCTCACATCACTCACACACACTCACTAGCATGCATTAGAGAGAGAGAGATTAGCAAGAGGATTAGCAAGAGCAAGACTATATTGCACAATGGGAAAGTATCCTTGTATTATGAGAGATATTCACTTATATACATGGCCATAAGTGTTCACACTCACTTAAATTGTGGCGGTCGGGCACTTTAGGCTCATAAGAGGCCTAATACTATTACAATGACTACTCTCATAATATATCCATGAAGTAAATCACTTGGGACTTCATCCTAACTTGCTACCACACGCTCTTGAAGTGGAAATCGCCATAAATATTACATAAGACCATTATGGGTGCCCGTCCAAGTTCTAGATTTGGACACCATTGCTTCATATCTTGAATGTATGACCTTTTGGTGTATCTACCTTGAATCCTTGATGTAAGATAATGGTAGTAGCTCTTGTTAACCCTAGGAATGGGTTAATGTATGCTGAAATCACCAGACCATTATATAGACTACTCATTATCTTTGAATGGACTGAGGAATGCCAAGAAGCATACGATAAGTTGAAGAAAGTACTATTCTAAGGCCACCTAACTAGGATCTTATATTCCATGTGCACATCGATGCATCAAATTTTGCAATAGGATGTGTATTGGCGCAACCTAGGGAATTCAAATTGGATTACCCAGTTTGCTTCATAAGACATAAACTAAACGATGTAGAGATAACTACACTACTACCAAGTGTGAGGGGTTGGCCATGGTTTATGCTGTAAAGAAATATCAACATTACTTTTACTGGCCAAAAAGTTTGTATTTTTTGTAGACCATCAGGCCCTATTATATTTGGTGAACAAGCCTTGCGCCACGGGAAGAATCACACGCTAGTGGCTTCTACTCTTGGAATTCGACTTTACGATCATAGTGCAAAAAGGAACACATGTTGGCTGACCATATGTCTAGAATTCCAAACGGAGAATTTGCATTGATGGATGACCTCGTAGTAGATGCTTGTTTGTTCCAACTTGACATGGTACCGAGTGGAGTGAGAAAATTTCAGTATATCCAGCTCATGGTTTTTTGCCGCAAGATCGACCTTTGAATAAGGATTAAATGCGTCGGCTTATTAAGCTGGCTGCACCTTATCAATTGATTACTGGAGAATTATATAAGCTAGGCAAGGATGATATCCTGAGAAGATGTGTGCAAGAATATGAATTTGTCATGATATTAGAAGAAGCACACTAAGGAATAGCCGGAGGACTTTTTCTAGAGAAGCTACAACGTTATTCGGGGACACCATAGAGTTTGTCAAAAGATGCGAGGAATGTCAAAGATTTTCTATTCCACAACAAAAAGACAGGATGCCTCTCACCCCTGTAATAGCCGGAGGACTTTTGCTAGAGAAGCTACAACGTTATTCGGGGACACCATAGAGTTTGTGAAAAGATGCGAGGAATGTCAAAGATTTTCTATTCCACAACAAAAAGACAGGATGCCTCTCACCCCTGTAATTGTAAGAAAACCCTTTGAGAAATGGGGGATTGATTTTGTTGGACCCATTAGTCCAACAACACATCCATCATAAGACTAATATGTGATTGTGGCCATAGGTAGAGGCGAGGACATCTAAATGAGCCGATGCTTGAACCACAACCAAGTTCTTATATGAACAGATCATTTCTAGATTTAGTTTCAAAATCATTAAACCATTGCATGTAATAATGTTACATATCCCCCCAAATTGCCTCACAAGGGCATGAGCTCTTAACCTGTGAAGTAGCAGTCAGCTATTTCACCAACCCCTCAGGTAGAATAACATTGCAGCCCTTGAAATTAGTTGTTCATCCCACACATACATCACTAACCCTTCTTCTTTGCTGATAATCATGACACACCAACTCTGATGTCTCACAAATCAATAATTTTCTATCTCACGTCTTAAGCCTCTCATGGCGTAAGCATATCATGTCTTAAGCCTCTCATGGCCTTAGCATCTCACATCTTAAGCCTCTCACGACTTAAGCATCTCATATCTTAAGCCTCTCACGACCTTAGCATCTCACATGCTAAGCATGTCATGGCTTAAGCATCTCATGGATAAACCCTTCATGCACTGCTATTTCACGACCTGCACCTTCACGTGTTAAAGCTCATTCCCACACACACCCCTTATTGCTTACCCCACTAACACTACCACGAGCTCCTACCAGTCATTACGATTGATGCTCTTTTCAATGTTACAAAATGGCTTCCTCCACTATATCAGACCTTGAAGTAGAGGGGAATCCAACTATCACTCAGGCCAGTACAATGGGGTCACCACCAGTGGATAGAAGGAAGAGGGCATCACGTGGCACCAAACTCAGCTCTATCTCAAATCATATGTGTAGAAGTTTCAAGGCTCTATAATCAGCATAGCACATATATACAAATAGCTCATGGAAAGATTTTGCTCCAGTACAATAGCCCATAATGTTTTCAGATATTGGAGGATGTAGATGTCAAAGACAAGATGTCAAAGACAAGCTGGAGAAGGTGGGCCTTGGATGAATGGTAGAGATCCTCCCCTGCACTATCAACACAAACTTATGTGCAGAGTATTTGAAGACTTATGACAAATCCACAAAGAGAGGTACAATAATAAAGTAAGATGGCACAACTGAGCAAGTCCTCATCACAAAGGAGTTGATATGCGACGCTCTACAATTGCCCCCACTAATCCCAAAACATGTACACAGTTTCAAGCAAATGCCCATGGAAGACATGCTGAAGAGGATTTCTTATAACTCCAATGGGGCAAAATATGATAATATAAGGGATGAAGTAGATGACAAGGCTTGTAGATCCATGTTCATGCTCATGCAGGTAAAACCCGTGGTGGAAAGGTATAACAGGGTCCCCTAAACTGCCTCCTCTCGCCAAGGTCCATGAAGAAAAAGAAGAAGATTGGGCATGTGGTACACACATCGTGAAATGGAGAATTATCTCAAGTCACACCAATCAAAGGTGTGTAATCCCTATCTCCTTAACAAGAGTGCTCAGCCATGCAACTAACCTTCCAGTTCTAGAAGGCACACAAGGAGCACACTTACCCCAGGCTGAAGCACCCTTGGAACCATCTACTATCATTCCTAAAGAGATGCAACAAGGAAAAGCGGTCTTAAAAGAAACTAAGGAGCTTTTACAACAAGAGATGAAGAAGGGTAAGAGGACCAAGAAAGACAAAAAGATGAGGGGGATCCTCCAACAGGTTGAAACTAAATCCCAATGCTTGGACGTAGAAGTGTCATAGGATATAGCTTCATTGAAGTGTCATAGGATATAGCTTCATTGAAGTGGGCACTGGAGTAGAATCATACTGAGAGGATAAGCATACCAGCAAGCACAGCTCCTAAGTTGCCACTTCCCACACCACCCTCAAGCCCTACCTAGATGATATTCCCAAACCTCTCACCACTCCGCGACCTTGTCATTTCAGATCAACCACCTTCGGTGGAGAAAGGTAAGTGCCCCAAACATATGTGAGTACAAGGTATGAAGAAGCTACATCAGACTTAAGGATGCCCATGCCATGTTCATAACCAAGGAAGAAGGGTTTAAGGGGAAAATCACTAAGTTAAATGAAGCCATTCCTGTAGTAGTTGAACAAAGAGTGGTCAGCCTTCAAACTGAAAGGGAGAAGATAAACAAAGCCCAGGCTGATAAACTCAAAGCCTTAAATGAGGTGATCCAATCAAAGACTATAGAGATTGATCATATGCCAGCCCACCAGCAACAAGTGCTTAAGTTAAATGAAGCCATTCCTGTAGTAGTTGAACAAAGAGTGGTCAGCCTTCAAACTGAAAGGGAGAAGATAAACAAAGCCCAGGATGATAAACTCAAAGCCTTAAATGAGGTGATCCAATCAAAGACTATAGAGATTGATCATATGCCAGCCCACCAGCAACAAGTGCTTGAACATGTACATCAGTAGCTAAGAAGCAACCAGAGTTTGGCAGAGAAAAGGCTAAAGCAGATTGAAGATGCTCATGCATAGGCCACTACTGCGAGAAGGGCACAAGAAGAGGACACAAGAAGATATGATGAGCTGGCCTACTGCTAGAGAGGTCTGAGAATCTGCCACCATTACAAACCTCCTTTCCACAAATGACTCAAGGA
This sequence comes from Cibotium barometz, assembly GCF_041138505.1. Lineage (NCBI taxonomy): Eukaryota > Viridiplantae > Streptophyta > Polypodiopsida > Cyatheales > Cibotiaceae > Cibotium > Cibotium barometz. The sequence goes on from NC_141075.1 coordinate 41,602,469, forward strand.
TACAAGAATTAGAACACCACCTTGCCACATAACAAAGGACTCATAGGATGAAAACAAGTGATAAATTACGACTCCTCATCGAATGAGCCTTGGAGATAGGTTCGTTTACCGGTAACTCCTCGGGCCTCTCCTCAAACACCAACATTATTTTTATCTACACTAACACTCTCTCTCCTTCAATATGAGATAAACTGTTAAAATTACAACAATGTGATGAGCTGTTGTGGATCAAATGCTAGAATAGCTAACATCCTTGTGCTCCAGCCCATCCAAACAAGCCCATCCAAACAGAATCGCCAATTTTTGCTAAATCACTGGCGCCCTTTTTCTGAAGAAGATTTGATATCTCTGTTGCTCCAGATCAAATTGCTCTAATTTCTCTTGGACCTAGGGGTTTTCAAGGATTCTCTACAAGCTGGTGAAGACAGAATTTTATTTGATCAAGTCTACAGTGAGATCCATGCTCTTCATCAAATCTGCATGTGACTTTGGTAAAACAGAGATTAAGCATTCAATGTTTGGCCAAATCTTGTATTTCTTGGCTTAATCCTCTACTAGACAAATCGCTATTGATGGCCTTGAAAGCATTTGAGCTCATTTGAACTCTAAGGCCTCAGATCTAGACTCCCCGCATACTCTATTTTTTTGCACACAAAATAGAGGATTAATTTGCTAATTAGTAGTTGCTGAGCGGAAAAACAGGCACATTGCTGAGATTGCGCGAGCATTGATGGAAGAGAAGAATATGCCGCATTGCTATTGGGCTGAGGCTGTTTCTACAGCAGTATACATCATGAACAAGACTCCAACTGCAGCCATACATGATGTAACTCCAGAGGAGAGGTTTACTGGTAGAGAACCAGATTTGTCTCATGTGAAAGTCTTTGGATGCATTGGATATGTGCATGTGCCAGATGAGCTGAGAACTAAGCTGGATCCAAAAGCTGAAAAATGTGTGTTTATTGGATACTCTCTTGAGCAAAAGGGATACAGGTGTTATAACCCTGCTACACGTGAGTTGAGGGTAAGCAGGGATGTTGTCTTTGATGAGATGAGCAGCTGGTATGCTGCTGAAAAAGAAGCTGTTGGGGCTGATGTGAGTGGAAGTGTGGTTGCACAGAATGCAGGTCAGCAATCACAGTCTTTGAGTGGACCAGGAGAGTCCTCATCTAGTGGGTCTATTGATAGACCATGGAGTGGCAGGCTGCGTCATAATACCAGTCTTGCAAATGTGATTAGTACATCACGTAAAGGAAAAGAGAAAGTGGTTGAGCCCCTTGGTATGCCTGATATTTCTGCAGGGCATTCTCATGTTGATGGAGAGTCTAGTGGCTCAGATATGAGCCTTGATGTGAGGAGCTTGGGATCCCAGCTATGAGAACACCTGGTGTAAAGAAGGCTATGGAAGCCATGAATGAAAAGCTGCGAAGATCAGGGAGAGTGAAGAACCCTGTGCAGAGATTTACATATGATGGTTATGTGGCACATCACTATGCATATATGGCAAAGGTTGTGCAGGTTGTTGAGCCCACATGCATTGACGAGGCTGTTGGAAATGTGTGTTGGGAGAAAGCTATGGATGAGGAGATGGATGCACTATATGGAAATGAAACTTGGGATTTAGTGCAATTGCCTGAAGGCAAGAAAGCCATTGGATGCAAGTGGGTGTACAAAGTTAAACATAACAGTGATGGAAGCATAAACAGGTACAAGGCTAGGTTGGTAGCCAAAGGATATGCGTAGACATATGGGATTGATTATGAGGAAATTTTCAGCCCAGTTGCCAAAATGGCAACGGTCAGAGTTGTGATAGCAGTGGCTGCGTCAAAGCAATGGTCTTTACATCAGATGGACGTAAAGAATGCATTCTTGCATGGGGATTTGCAAGAAGAGGTGTATATGTTGCAGCCACCTGGTTATGAGGATGTGGGTTGCCTCGAGCATGTTTGCAGGTTGAAGAAAGCCTTGTATGGCTTAAAACAAGCACCAAGAGCATGGTCTGACAAGATTTCTGAATATCTTTTCACTATTGGCTTTCATGTAGCCAATGCAGATTTCTCGCTGTATGTGAGACATGGTGATAGAGGAGTTGTGCTTGTTGTCATCTATGTAGATGACTTGATCATTACGGGGGACCATGATGCAGAGATCTTTGATTTAAAGATCTTGCTTAGACAGAAGTTCGAGATGAAGGATCTGGGGGAGCTCAGATATTTCTTGGGCATTGAGGTGATTAGGTCACCACATGGTATTGGATTACTGCAGAGACAGTATGGCTTGGACATGTTGTCCAAGTATGGTATGACAGGCTGTAAGCCTATTTCTGTGCCATTGGATGAGAATGGCAAGTTGAGTGCAGATTCAGGAGAGATCTTGGAGGATCCTACTATGTATAGGCGCATAGTAGGAAGCTTGATCTACATGACGATCACCAGGCCAGACTTGAGCTATGCTGTTGGGTTGGTCAGTCAGTTTATGCAGGTTCCACGGAAACCGCATTTGGATGCAGTGAGACGCATACTGAGGTATGTGAGGTCTACTTTGCATTGTGGACTATTCTATGAGACTGGGACAGAGATATGTGTACATGGGTACACAGATGCTGATTGGGCTGGTAGTATCTCAGATAGAAGATCTACCAGTGGATTCATGTTTTCTTTGGAGAGTGCTGCTATGACTTGGAGCAGCAAGAAGCAGCCTACGGTTGCTCTATCGAGTACAGAGGCCGAGTACAGAGGAGCTGCTATGGCAGCATGTGAGGTAGCTTGGTTGAGAAAGCTACTTGCAGATTTGGGTCTATCAGTGGATAGACAAGTCCATGGTTGCTTGCAAGAGCTCAAGCTCTCTTCCCCCCTGCATCTTTTCAGAGTCCATGGTTAGTTGCCAAGGCCATCTTCCAAGTGATTGTCCCACCAAGAAATATTTCTCATTTTTCTCAAAGGCGGGTCTTGAGGACTAGGAGTGTTACTACCTCAAGGGACTTTGACTTATGCAACAACAACTTAAGCAAGGTGCCACCCCGCTTAATCCCTTTTTCGAAGACTACATGGTGACCCCAACCTGTAGTGCTTCAACTTCTTTTAGGTCCCTAGCCACCAACCAAACCTAGCACCCTTCTTGAACCATTGATTAGTAGGAGTAGCCACCCCCCAATCCCAAGCTTATATTAACCTTATCACCAATGCCCCCCCTCCTACTTAGCTTCCCCACATACCCTTCCCTCCCCCATGGCTACGTATGTACCAACCCCTTAACTTCCCTAGGCCACATCGCCTCAGCAAGGAGCTCAAGTAGCCATGGTGGTAGCATACACCAATACCCCTCATCCTGGAGCAACACTAACATGCAAACCCCTACCAATGCAAATACATATCAAGAAAGCACTCTCCCAACCTATCATCCTTACCTCCCACCCGTGTGCCAATCCCACAAACACCCCAAGCTTATTTATCGAAACCCTCCCCTGGTGGTTTATGTGGCAGTTCCCCCAATACCTCCTCCAACGGCTAACAACACGTATGGGGCCTGGCCTAACTAAAGTTTCCCCAATTGTCGTCCTCCCAACAACCCCACCCGGCCTTATATGCTATTGTTATGGGGGGAGCGGCCACATGCAAGCTCAATGCACTGTACCAGAGGGCTTACCCCCATGCCTACATTGTCCGGAGAGTCGGGACCACTACACCTGGGATTCTCCTAAAATCCCACTAGTTAACATGGTGGAAGCAATAGTGCCATCTCCCAAGGCGGACCCTCCAATAGTGGTAGTGGTGCCATCTCCGAAGGCTAACACTCCAATAGTGGGGCGGATCACCCGGTCCCAAGGAGCCCCAAAGACACCAACTCCTCCCCCGAATGGTGCAATCTACCCATCCATTGTGGAACAAGCTTATAAGGAGGCCGTGGAGGAATTCATTCAGCCGCCACCCATGGATAAGGAAGCGGCCCCTACCTTGGTCATTCCCCCAACCACCATACCTTCAAAGGTGGGTGATGAGTTAGTAATTTATGTTGGGAGGTAGTGTTGGCACGGGCAAAGGTGGAAATCAACCTTCCTCAATTATGTGGTTTGAGCTAGTTTATAGGAGAGAAGCTGCTAGGCTTGGTCCAGCATTGGGTGGATTCGAAGGCAATTGGGGGTGAAGCCACATCTAGTAGTAGTGGGCTACATGCCATGCAGCAAGCAAGGGTATGCCTCACTACCCCAGGAGTGGCTGATCACCGAAGCCCGAGGGTGACAGTCTTCGTGGGAGGAATTCAAATTATAGGGGCCATTGTGGATGGTGGTTTTGGTGTTAACATCATGGTTGAAGCTACTAGGAAAGCCTTGGCTGATCACCGAAGCCCGAGGGTGACAGTCTTCGTGGGAGGAATTCAAATTATAGGGGTCACTGTGGATGGTGGTTCTGGTGTTAACATCATGGTTGAAGCTACTAGGAAAGCCTTGGGTCTTTGAATCATTGAGCTAGCTCCCTTCACCATCAAAGTGGCAGACTAGAGGTAAGTGATGCCTTTGGGAGTAGTGAAGCAAGTTCTGATCACTTTTGAGGGATTAGTATTTGAAATGAATTTTGTGGTATTAGATCTCCCACCAGCTAAAGGGGCCTATAGCTTGCTCATTGGAAGACCTTGGTTGAGGACAGGTCTGGTGATCCATGATTGGGTTTGGACAACTTGCATATCCCTAACCCGGAGAAGGGGACAATGGCCTTGCCCTCCTTGGAAAAAGGTCCTAATGAGAGTACAAGGGGAACTACCTTACATGACATGATTCCCATTTGGGAGGGAGGAACCAGTGATGAGGAAGAGTAGGAGGAATGGCAAGGATTACCATTGAATGAGGCGTGGGATCCATTCGGCTCAGAAGGAGAGGCAACAAAACCTCTATAGAATTGGCTACATTCCTATGAGGGGTTCCAATGCAATATAGTGGAGTGGGACCCAGACCCCATTCAAGAGGTGTCTCAAGAAGAAGAGCTCTCAGAAGAAGCAGTAGTACGGGATTGGACAACATCCTTGCTTACTCTAGCCTCCTCCTCTGCACTAGTGTCTTAACATAGGAAGCAATTGAGGTCATAGGTCTAGGGGGGAGCCAGAGTTTTCTAGACAACCTAGAAAGAAGATCTCTCCAGAGGATTCATCAGAGGCACCAATAACCCCTCTTAGACACACTCGCAAAAGGAGAGGCGGGCAGAGCACCTTGAGACTAGGGAGGAAGCCTTGCTAGTAGAAGAGATACCCGGCCGCTCGCTAGACGGAGGAGCGTATAGGTGACTTCCCTCTGGCCATCACCCTAGCCCATGACCCCTTATCTCTCTATCAAAGCAGCACTAGGCACCACTCCTCTTTCACCCACCACTTACCAATGAGGAGGTGAGAGAGCTGAACTTGGGCATAGTAGAGGAGCCACGCCCCATCTTAGTGGCAACTTGGGTCTGGGAGGACCCAAGTTGGGTCTGGGAGGACCCTTCCACTCTTTAGAGACAACCAAGGTGTGTTTGCATGGACCTACAAGGATCTCCCAGGGATAGACCAGGTCATTTGCACTCATAGAATTCCACTAAAAGAAGGCAATCAGCCATTCAGGAAAGGTATCTACTGCATGAATCCAAAATATTCAGAAGCGGTGAAGAAAGAGCTGGACAAGATGGAAGAGGCAGATATCATTGTTTCCACTAAGCACTCCAAAAAGTGGTTATAACTTATAGTGGTGATCCCCAAAAAGAAGACCAACAAGATCCAGATATGTGTAGACTTCCGACCCCTCAATTGTTGAAATATACAAGTGAATAGGGTGTGTGTGGGAACAAGCCCTTAGCAAGAGGCTGTAAAAGAGAATCTGTAAATATGAGAGAAGCTGTGAAAAGGTGAGAAGTATCTACTGGGAGAGAATAAAGGGTAGCATGAGAAAATTTAGGAGGTGTGGAGATATTCTGGGAAGAGGTGGAGTGAATCAAGGAGAAATTAGTGGGATTAGATGCTTGGATGTAAACTCTATAAATTAAGGCATTGGCCTAATGAGAATTTGCTGGTTTTTTATTATCCATGCCTACATTAAGCTATCAGTTAATTTATCTGATATACAAATCCCTATAGCTTCAGATTGCAATTCAGAGATGGTTTGATACTCCAACCATTCCGTACAGATTTGTTACCCTTGGTTTAATGTAATTTCGGAGATGGTTTAATACTCCAACCATTCCGTACACATTTGTTACCCTTGGTTTAATGTAATGTCTGGTGAATTTATGCTGATAAATTTGGTGTAATCATCACCTAAACACCAGATTGAGTTGTAAAAGGGTAGACACTGCCCTTGAATCTTGAAATTGGATCAAGAGGTAAGACCCCCTTCACATCATCATGAGTACGGCACAAGAGATAGCCAAATTTAATGGAGAGCAGTTTTACACATGGCAGACAAAAACCATGTATTTGCTCATGAGGAAAAATCTATGGAGGCTAGTTGAGGGAAGAGACGAATGCCCAGAGGTGAGAGGGGAAAATGAGTGGAAGAGTAGGAATGAGAAAGCATTAGGACTCATCGACTCAGTTTAAATGATGAAATCATTCATCACATCACAGGGATACAATGGGCAAAAGATGCATGGGATGAACTCAATAAATTATTTGGCACTCAAGCAAAAAATTCAAAGATAAATCTGTTAATGCAATTCTACAAACTGGATATGAAGGAAAGTGAACCTTTAATCACACACTTGAACAAATATAAAAGCATTAAGCAACAACTGTTAGCCATTGGGAAAAAGGTAGAAGATGATGAGGCACTAGCAATGCTTCTGAAGAGTGTGGACAAAGGTGAATATGAAAACATTGTAGCAACATTAAAGAATGTACCTGAATTGAATATGAAAACATTGTAGCAAAATTAAAGAATGTACCTGAATTGAAGCTGCACGAGATAGAAGGAGCTCTACTAGAGCAAGAGACCAGATTCAAAGAGAAGGAGATAGAAGGAGCTCTACTAGAGCAAGAAATGGCTGGACTCAACTGGAGAAGAAAAAACATTCTTCACCCGAGGAGGATTCTCTTGAGGACAAGGACGAGGAAGAGGCAGAGAGTAGGAGGAAGGACCTTCACTTGCCACAATTGTGGAAAGCCAGGACACATGGCAAGAGACTGCTACAGCAAACCCAGTGGAGAAGGAACGACATCGGCAAACTTCATGGAGGCTCCTAAGGAAGTGGAGTCAGATCATCTTTTCTGAGAGAGAGAGAGAGAGAGAGAGAGAGAGAGAGAGAGAGAGAGAGAGAGAGAGAGAGAGAGAGAGAGAGAGAAATCCCATAGCCCAATGTAACGTGCCCCCCCAACAGAGTAAAACCACCTCTAAGCCACCGATGATGTAGGCCATGTGGTAGATGTATGTGTGAGCACTTTAGTCAAGGTCACGGGCACTTGTAGTAGCCTTGGACACATAGAGAGAGAGAGAGAGTGTCAAGGACTATGAGTTTAGGGACTTGAGGCACTGGTTGCGGACTATCAGGTAAGAGGGAAAATTGGTATAGGGTCTAGGTGTGCTAGGAGTACTCACTTGAGGGGAGGTGTTGAAATATACAAGTGAATAGGGTGTGTGCACGAACAAGCCCTTAGCAAGAGGCTATAAAAGAGAATCTGTAAATATGAGAGAAGCTGTGAAAAGGTGAGAAGTATCTACTGGGAGAGAATAAAGGGTAGCATGAGAAGATTTAGGAGGTGTGGAGATATTCTGGGAACAGGTGGAGAGAATCAAGCAAAAGAGGTGGAGTGAATCAAGGAGAAATCAGTGGGATTAGATACTTGGATGTAAACTCTATAAATTGAGGCATTGGCCTAATGAGAATTTGCTGGTTTTTTATTATCCATGCCTACATTAAGCTATCCGTTAATTGCTCACTAATCATGTCTTAGTTATCGTCTAATCTCTTTTCTAATGATGTTGATTCTAGCATTTGATCCACCATAGCTCATCACACATTGCTGCAAATTTAACATCAATCAGTGCACAATCAGAGCGGGTTTTGGAAGATGTGGCCAGCCATGTGCTCTATTCCTTCATGGATGGCTTCAGTGGCTACAACCAGGTAGTGGTCGATGAGAAGGATCAGCTCAAGACAACATTTGTCACACAGTGGGGAACATATGCCTACAAGAGGATGCCCTTTGGTTTTTGCAATGCCCCAGCCTCCTTCCAAAGCCTCCTTCCAAAGGACTGCCACCAAGATTTTCCAAGAGTATTTGAATGATTTATTATGCATCTTTTTGGATGACTTTTCTAACTTCAACGGGAAAAAGAGCATGCCAAGGGTGGTGGTGTTCGTGAAGTGCCAGGTATAGGGTCTCTATACAAGTGAATAGGGTGTGTGCGGGAACAAGCCCTTAGCAAGAGGTTGTAAAAGAGAATCTGTAAATGAGAGAGAAGCTGTGAAAAGGTTAGAGGTATCTACTGGGAGAGAATAAAGGGCAGCATGGGGAGATTTAGGATGTGTGGAGATATTCTAGGAAGATGTGGAGAGAATCAAGCAAAAGAGGTGGAGTGAATCAAGGAGAGATCAGTGGGATTAGATGCTTGGATGTAAACTCTATAAATTGAGGCATTGGCCTAATAAGAATTTGTTAGTTTTTGATTATCCATGCCTACATTAAGCTATCAGTTAATTTCTCACTAATCACATCTTAATCATCATCTAATCTCTTTGTTAATGATATTGATTCTAGCATTTGATCCACCATAGCTCATCACATTGCTATAAATTTAACATGGTATCAGAGCCTAGCTTAGAATCCATCAAATTTATGAGTCCATTATCTTGCTAATCACCTAGTTAATTAGGATTAGAAAAAAATCAAATTTATGAGTCCATTATCTTGCTAATCACCTAGTTAATTAGGATTAGAAAAAGATCAAAATTTTAGCTCTTTTTCAATTAACCTCTGTACCCCAGCGGGTGGAGGAGCTCTCTCTCCCTTCACACATAACATTGGCCCAAACCCTTTTAGCCACACATAGCCATACTCCCCACGCATAAGCCCATCAACTCAAAGCATCAAACTGCCAGCACAATTTTTTGCGTTTTTTCAAGCGTCATTTTTCTGAAGCAAAACTGAGATCCCTTTTGCACTAGATACAATTGGTCTAATTCCTCTTGGCCCCAGGGGTTTTCAAGGGTGCTCTGCAAGCTAGTGAAGACAATTTTTGATTTCATCAAGTCTATAGTGAGATCCAAGCTCTGCATCAAATCTGCAAAGTGACTGGTAAAATAGAGATTAAGCATTCAATATTTAGTCAAACCTTGTATTTCTTAACTTAATCCTCTACTAGACTAACTGCTATTGATGGCTTTGAAAGGAGTTGAGCTCATTTCAACTCTAAGGCCCCAGATCTGGACTCCCCGCATACTCTGTTTTTTGCACACAAAAGAGAGGATTATTTTGCTAATCAGTGATTAATCAGTACTAATCACTATATTTTGGTACAATTGAGGGTTCAAATTAACCATTGGGTATCTAATAGATATCCCTATAACTTCAAATTGTAATTCGGAGATGGTTTGATACTCTAACCATTCAGTACAGATTTGTTACCCTTTGCTTTCTAGTGATGCTGATAAATCTATTATAATCATCACTTAAACACCAGATTGAGTTGTAAAAGGGTATACAATGTTGAGATATCGAGCTCTCTAGTGAGGCGATGGACACTGATGACCCGCCTGGGGGATAGGCCCCACACTTACACCACTGGCATGGTTGGTGAGATCATGGGAGATATGCGGCCAGTGGGATGACAGGCTGTGTGACAGCCATTCTAGAGACTGGCATAGTTATAGCGCCAGCTCATTTAGTCGAGTTCACACTATAGAGAACTCGTGTATGTATTGGTTGAGTACCTTTCATATTGGTGTACTCTTATTCTTGTATATGGTGTGTTGAGTGTTGTGTGAAGGAGAAGATTCCAGCCTCTCACCTTGTGTGTTCTCTATTAGGGTTTTGTGAGTGTGTGTGTGTGCTTGCAAGAGCTCAAGCTCTCTTCTCCCTTGCATCTTTTCATGGTATCAGAGCCTGGTTCGTGCTGCTCTACGGGCTGAGCTACAAGCAAGAGAACCACAGGAAGCGGTACGAGGGTAAGAGCTTCAACTACTCTTCCCTATTTGTGTTGGTGACTACACCCTTGTCGGGAGCTCTACGGGAGGCATCGGCAACGATCTCTGATTGAGGAGCTTTCTTCGCGGGAGTAAAGCTATAGGGCAACTATACTGTCCTATTGGACTGAATTTTCTGGGCCGAAAACGCGTTTCGGGCGCGTCTGGACCTCCGTTTTTCAGAAAGCAGGCGATTTCGAGCACTACGGGTAAGTCATCGATTCTCTGCAGAACTTTGTTTTAAGAATTGCAGGAAGACAGATTGACTGTGCAGACACTGTGGGTGCTGCAAAGAGGTCTACAGTTGCCATTGGGTGTATGTATGCACATTGAAGTCACTGGTTGTGACATTTGAGAGTACTAGTGACATTTGAGAGTACTACAGTACCGCTGTGCAGAAAATACAGCAGTTTGTGCAGAAAAACCAGAGTGCAGTTTCTGGTAAAATTGTGTGTTTGGCAAGATGTCAAATGATGGGATAACTCAAATTGTGGCTGAGAAGCTTGATAAGAATAACTTCCATGCTTGGAGGTTTAGGTTGACGGATTTCCTGATGGGAAAAGGCTATTGGGACTACATAGAAGGTGAGCATGAAGAGGCACCGGAGATACCGGATATAAATTTGACTGCTAAAGATGTGAAAAAATTTAAAGACTGGAACCAAGGAGCCAGGAAGGTTATGTATTGGCTCTCCATTAGTATACAAGACACCATGATTGGGCACATTCAGGATGCCAAGTCCCCCAAGGAGGCGTGGGACACCTTGGTAAAGCTCTATGAAACAAATACCAAGGCACGTAAGATACAGTTGAAGAATGAACTTCATACTGTGGATAAAAAGAGCATGTCTGTGAATGACTATGCGTTGAAGATAAAGGGTATTGTGGAATCCCTTGCATCTATTGGTGTGTCAGTAGATGATGATGACAAGGTGGAGGTCTGTCTACGTGGTCTCGGGCCACAATATAAGGCGTTCAAGACATCTATTCAGACTCGGGAGAACATTCCCAACTTTACAGATTTGGTGTTTATGCTGATTAAGAGAAGAGCTTGGGTGAAGACCAACAGTCTTCACAAAGCAAAAACAGTTCAGAGCAACAGGCCTTCTACACAAGTTCAGGAAGAGAACGAGGTAGAGGAGGCCGTGGACGTGGTCAAGGAGGTGGCCGAACAGGTAATCAGAATTATGGCCAGCAGCAGCAGCAGCAACAACAGTCCCAGAATACACAACAACAACAACAACACGCAGGTGGAAGAGGCAAATTCAGAGGCAGGGGGAGTCAAAGAGGCCGTGGAAATTGGCAAAGGCAATATAATGATACACGTGAATGCTATTATTGTGGTAAGCCTGGACATGTGCAGGCAGAATGCTATAAGAAGCAGGTTGACATGCAAAATGGGAAAGTGCAGCAAAACAACTATGCATCCTCAAGAAGAAATAATGAGGATAATGAAAGGTTGTTTGTTATGCAGCATGTCGTGAATGCCATGTATGAAAATGTTGATGCAGCACAAAAAGATAATGTATAGAATGTGGATTCAGGAGGCGCTTCGAACCCCATGACGAGTCATGGGGAGTGGTTCAAGGAGATGAAAAACCCGAAAAGACTAGGTTTTGTGGAAATAGGGGATGACACTGCTCATCCAATTGCCCATGTTGGAGATGTGCCATTGTCTATGCAGGATGGCAAAGTGAAGTACCTTGCAGATGTACTTCATGTACCGAACATAACAAAGAATCTGGTTTTAGTTGGCCAGATGATTGAGCAGGGTTTGTAGGTTCGGTTTAACCCTGATGGTTGTTATGTTGAAGACTTTAAAGACAAGTGCAGGTTGGTTGCAAAAGGCAACAGAGTGGGCAGAATGTTTACATTGAATGTAGACATGCCTGAAATGAGTGCTGCGATGTTTGCAAATGGTTCAGGAATTGTTGCAGACACAGACATTTGGCATAAAAGGATTGGACATGTAAATGTGCAGAGATTGAAGTCTATGCAGACACCAAAATTTAAAGTAGAAGGTATGTAGAAAATATGTGAAGCATGCCAATTTGGGAAGCAAACAAAGCATGTGTTTCCACATAACAGATATGTGAGTAGAAATACACTAGATGTTGTGCATTTAGATGTATGGGGTCCTACAAAGACCATATCTATGGGAGGCTGCAGGTATTATGTGACTTTCATTGATGACCACACAAGGAAAGTGTGGGTATATTTCATGAAGGAGAAGAGTGAGGTGTTCACTCACTTTCAGAATTTCAGAGTTTTGGTTGAAAAGCAAACAGGGAAATATGTAAAGTGCCTAAGGTCAGATGGAGGGGGAGAGTACTTCTCCAATGAGTTCTCTGAATTTTTGAAGAAGAATGGTATTCGGAGATAGTTTACATGCAGATACACTCCGCAGCAAAATGGAGTTGCTGAGTGAAAAAACAGGCACATTGCAGAGATTGCGCGAGCATTGATGGAAGAGAAGAATATGCCGCATTGCTATTGGGCTGAGGCTGTTTCTACAGCAGTATACATCATGAACAAGACTCCAACTGTAGCCATACATGATGTAACTCCAGAGGAGAGGTTTACTGGATGCATTGCATATGTGCATGTGCCAGATGAGCTGAGAACTAAGCTGGATCCAAAAGCTGAAAAATGTGTGTTTATTGGATACTCCCTTGAGCAAAAGGGATACAGGTGTTATAACCCTGCTACACGTGAGTTGAGGGTAAGCAGGGATGTTGTCTTTGATGAGATGAGCAGCTGGTATGCTGCTGAAAAAGAAGCTATTGGGGCTGATGTGAGTGGAAGTGTGGTTGCACAGAATGCAGGTCAGCAATCAGAGTCTTTGAGTGGACGAGGAGAGTCCTCATCTAGTGGGTCTATTGATAGACCATGGAGTGGCAGGCTGCATCATAATACCAGTCCTGCAAATGTGATTACTACATCACGTAAAGGAAAAGAGAAAGTGGTTGAGCCCTCTTGTATGTCTGACATTTCTGTAGGGCATTCTCATGTTGATGGAGAGTCTAGTGGCTCAGATATGAGCCTTCATGAGGAGCTTGGGATTCCAGCTATGAGAACACCTGGTGTAAAGAAGGCTATGGAAGCCATGAATGAAAAGCTACGAAGATCTAGGAGAGTGAAAAATCCTGTGCAGAGATTTACCTATGATGGTTATGTGGCACATCACTATGCATATATGGAAAAGGTTGTGCAGGTTGTTGAGCCCACATGCATTGATGAGGCTGTTGGAAATGTGTATTGGGAGAAAGCTATGGATGAGGAGATGGATGCACTATATGGAAATGAAACTTGGGATTTAGTGCAATTGCCTGAAGGCAAGAAAGCCATTGGGGATGCAAGTGGGTGTACAAAGTTAAAACATAACATTGATGGAAGCATAAATAGGTACAAGGCTAGACTGGTAGCCAAAGGATATGCGCAGACATATGGCATTGATTATGAGGAAACTTTCAGCCCAGTTGCCAAGATGGCAACAATGAGAGTTGTGATAGCAGTGGCTGCATCAAAGCAATGGTCTTTACATCAGATGGATGTAAAGAATGCATTCTTGCATGGGGATTTGCAAGAAGAGGTGTATATGTTGCAGCCACCTGGTTATGAGGATGTGGGTCACCCCGATCATGTTTGCAGGTTGAAGAAAGCCTTGTATGGCTTAAAGCAAGCACCAAGAGCATGGTCTGACAAGATTTCTGAATATCTTATCACTATTGGCTTTCATGTAGCCAATGCAGATTTCTCGTTGTATGTAAGACATGGTGATAGAGGAGTTGTGCTTGTTGTCATCTATGTAGATGACTTGATCATTACGGGGGACCATGATGCAGAGATCGTTGATATAAAGATCTTGCTTAGACAGAAGTTCGAGATGAAGGATCTGGGGGAGCTCAGATATTTCTTGGGCATTGAGGTGATTAGGTCACCACATGGTATTGGATTACTGCAGAGACAGTATGGCTTGGACATGTTGTTCAAGTATGGTATGATAGGCTGTAAGCCTATTTTCGTGCCATTGGATCAGAATGGCAAGTTGAGTGCAGATTCAGGAGAGATCTTGGAGGATCCTACTATGTACAGGCGCATAGTAGGAAGTTTGATCTACATGACAATCACTAGACCAGATCTGAGCTATGCTGTTGGGTTGGTGAGTCAGTTTATGCAGGTTCCACGGAAACCGCATTTGGATGCAGTGAGACGTATACTAAGGTGTGTGAGGTCTACTTTGCATTGTGGACTATTCTATGAGACTGGGATAGAGATATGTGTACATGGGTACACAGATGCTGATTGGGCTGGTAGTATCTCAGATAGAAGATCTACCAGTGGATTCATGTTTTCTTTGGGGAGTGCTGCTGTGACTTGGAGCAGCAAGAAGCAGCCTACGGTTGCTCTATCAAGTACAGAGGCCGAGGTACAGAGGAGCTGCTATGGCAACATGTGAGGTAGCTTGGTTGAGAAAGCTACTTGCAGATTTGGGTCTATCAGTGGATAGACAAGTTGTCATTTTTTGTGACAACATTAGCAGTATACAGTTGGCCAAGAACCTAGTATTTCATGCTCGTACGAAGCATATAGAGGTCCACTACCACTTTGTCAGAGAGAAGGTCTTGGCAGGAGACCTTGACCTTGTTTATGTCAGCACAGAGGATCAGGTAGCTGACATCTTCACCAAAGCATTGGGTACAGAGAAGCTCCACAGATTCAGGGCTTCACTTGGTGTACATGAGATGGAGTTGAGCTCGAGGGGGAGTGTTGAGATATCAAGCTCGTCTAGTGAGGCGGTGGACACTGATGACCCGCCTGGGGGGGATAGGCCCCACACTTACACCACTGGCATGGTTGGTGAGATCATGGGAGATATGCAGCCAGTGGGATGACAGGCTGTGTGACAGCCATTCTAGAGACTGGCATAGTTATAGCGCCAGCTCATTTAGTCGGGTTCACACTATAGAGAACCCGTGTATGTATTGGTTGAGTACCTTTCATATTGGTGTACTCTTATTCTTGTATATGGTGTGTTGAGTGTTGTGTGAAGGAGAAGAAGATTTCAGTCTCTCACCTTGTGTGTTCTCTATTAGGGTTTTGTGAGTGTGTGTGTGTGCTTGCAAGAGCTCAAGCTCTCTTCCCCCTTGCATCTTTTCATACACTACCCTTGAATCTTAAAATTGGATCAAGAGGGATGACCCTTTTCACATCATCATGAGCACGGCACAAGAGATAGCAAAATTTAATGGGGAGCTGTTTTAAACATGGCAAACAAAAACCATGTATTTGCTCATGAGGAAAAATCTGTGGGGGCTAGTTGAGGGAAGAGAGGAATGCCCAGAGGTGAGTGGGGAAAATGAGTGGAAGAGCAAGAATGAGAAAGCATTAGGACTCATCGCACTCAGTTTAAATGATGAAATCATTCATCATATCATAGGGGTACAATGGGCAAAAGATGCATGGGATGAACTCAATAAAGTATTTGGCACTCAAGCAAAAAATTCAAAGATAAATCTGTTAATGCAATTCTACAAACTCAATATGAAGGAAAGTGAACCTTGAATCACACACTTGAACAAATACAAAAGCATTAAGCAATAACTGGGAGCCATTGGCAAGAAGGTAGAAGATGATGAGGCACTAGGAGTGCTTCTGCTGAAGAGTGTGGACAAAGGTGAATATGAAAACATTGTAGCAACCTTAAAGAATAGACCTGAATTGAAGTTGCATGAGATAGAAGGAGCTCTACTAGAGCAAGAGACCAAGGTCAAAGAGAAGAAATGGCTAGACTCAACAACTGGAGAGGAAAAAGCATTCTTCACCTGAGGAGGATTCTCACGAGGACGAGGACGAGGAAGAGGCAGAGTAGGAGGAAGGACCTTCACTTGCCACAACTGTGGGAAGCCAGGACACATGGCAAGAGACTGCTACAGCAAACCCAGTGGTGGAGAAGGAATGACATCGGCAAACTTCATGGAGGCTCCTAAGGAAGTGGAGTCAGATCATCTTTTCTGAGAGAGAGAGAGAGAGAGAGAGAGAGAGAGAGAGAGAGAGAGAGAGAGAGAGAGAGAGAGAGAGAGAGAGAGAGAGACCCCACAACCCAATGTAACCTTCCCCAACAGAGTAAAACCACCTCTGAACCACCGATGATGTAGGCCATGTGGTAGATGTATGTGTGAGCACTTTAGTCAAGGTCATGGGCAGGCACTTGTAGTAGCCTTGGACACATAGAGAGAGAAAGTGTAAAGGACTATAAGTTTAGGGACTTGAGGCACTGGTCAGACTACTAAGTAAGAGGGAAACTTGGTATAGGGTCCAGGTGTGCTAGGAGTATTCACTTGAGGGGAGGTGTTGAAATATATAAGTGAATAGGGTGTGTGCGGGAACAAGCCCTTAGCAAGAGGCTGTAAAAGGGAATCTGTAAATATGAGAGAAGTTGTGAAAAGGTGAGAGGTATCTATTGGGAGAGAATAAAGGGTAGCATGAGAAGATTTAGGATGTGTGGAGATATTCTGGGAAGAGGTGGAGAGAATCAAGCAAAAGAGGTGGAGTGAATCTGAAAGATCCTTGCCCCCTCCGCGCAACGAATTTGGGGGTGCTAGCAACAGAAGTAGCACTTCTTGTACGTGGCAGGGTCACTCACTCGGGGCCTCGCCCATGGATATCTGGACAAGAGACTAATCCCTCGGTTCTTCCAAAACCGAACCTGAAAAAACTTCCCTCGTCCGGAAAGCATGGGTGATTCCTCAAGGATTTTTTTTAAAACTCTAACGTAGTCAAGAGACTTATCTAACTGAACTGATCTGACCAAACTCATAAGTGCCATGGTCAGATCAAGGAAAAGACTTGCACTTGGATCATAGAGACCAATGCTTTTTTCCTCACATTGAGAGGCACAGCTGTTGATTCTTTTCCATAGAACAATTTCTATCCGGGATTTACTTCATCTATGATACCATTATAGAATTGAGTCTCATTTTAGGGATCCATCAGTCCAGCGTAACCCCATCCAGTCCCATGGGTTAGCCAACTGCCCAACCACTATAGTGATGGGATCCAATTAGGAATTTGGTTAGGTTTTTTCTGGGGTACCAGGGAAAAGAGTTCCCAGGCCCCCTCACCAGATATTCATGCAAACTTAAAGTTAGTCACACCACTTACACACCCAATATAAAATTATCTTTTTCACAGATTCAGCTATCTTTAAAACAATCTTTTAATGAAACCATAGTATCACTGATCATAATCCTCCAAAATATCCGATTGAATTCTAATTTCAAACAGTGTACCTATGGCATCATTGGTAACTAGAACGCTCACCACCTGTCCACTCACGGGCCTTTTTGATAGTTCCTAGCTCATAGTACTCGGCAATATATTTATTTATAAAAATCCAGATGGAATATCCGTTTGAAGATCAGCAAGATCAACCAATAGATCCATATATGTGAAACCCCTCTGCCCCCTCCGCGCACCGGCGGATTCCGAGTTGCTAACAGGCGGAAGTAGCTTCCTCTTGTGCAGGGTAGGGTTTCCTACTCGGGGCCTCGCCCGTGAATTTCCGGACACAAGACTAAACTGGTGGTCAAAATGCCAGTTCTTGAAGCCATCAAACTCAAGGAACAGCTTAGACAACTGTTAGAACAAGGGTTTGTAAGACCCAGTGTTTCGCCTTGAGGTGCGCTAGTTCTCTTTCAAAAAAAGAAAGATGGAACGCTTAGACTCTATGTGGACTACAGAGGTCTAAATCAGCTGACAGTTAAGAATAAGTATCCTATCCCAAGAATTGATGAGCTTCTGGATAGGCTAAATGGAGCCCATATCTTCACAAAGATAGATCTCAAATCCGGGTATTACCAGATCAAGATCAATGATCAAGATATACCGAAAACAGCCATCAATACTCACTATGGGCATTATGAGATCACTGTCATGCCGTTTGGATTGACAAATGCCCCAGCTACATTCAATCGCTTAATGTAGGACATTCTCAGAGAATACTTGGATGATTTCATTCTTGTTTTCTTTGATGATATTCTGATTTACTCAAAGAATGTAGCTGACCATGAAGTCCATGTCAGAAAAGTTCTTGAGATTCTACGAAAGCACCAACTCTTTGCCAAAAAGAGCAAATGCACTTTCTCTGCCAACCACATTGAATACTTGGGCTTTCTGGTATCCAAAGATGGAATTTCTCTAGATTTCGCGAAAGTCCAAGCAGTCATAGATTGGCCTGATCCAAAGATAGTGAAAGAAGTCAGAGGATTTTTGGGATTGACTGGTTGGTATAGAATTTTTATATCAAAGTATGCTCTCATAGCTTCCCCCCTGACTGACCTTCTCAAAAAGAATACCCCATTTCAGTGATCTACCAGGTACGAGAGTGCTTTTGATAAGCTGAAGACCGCCTTGGTAACCAGTCCTGTTCTGAAGCTACCAGATTTCTCTCTACCCTTTGAGGTAGCTGATGCAAGTGGTTTTGCCCTGGGAGGTGCACTCATGCAGGAAGGTCATGCAGTGGCCTATGAATCCCGAAAGCTCAGAACGCATGAGAGGAATTATGCTGTTCACGACCTGGAATTACTTTCAGTAGTCTATGCCTTAAAGTTGTGGAGACATTACCTACTGGGAAAAAGATTCACTTTGATGACAGACCATCAAAGTTTAAAGTGGATCTTCAACATGCGCCAAAGAAGGTGGATGCAGACCCTGCAGGAATTTGATTTTGAAATCAAGTACCGCCTAGGCAAAGAAAATGTGGTAGCAGATGCCCTCAGCAGAAAAGCCTCCTTGCTTGCAATTACTATAGTATCAAATCCTTTGATTATTGAAGCAAGAAAGAAGATCATACAGGATAGATTCTTTGGCCCTATTGCTACCCTACTTATGCAGGAAAGCAAAACTCCACAGGAGTTGAATAGAGTTCAAGGGTACAGCTTGGATGATGGCATTATGTATTATAATCGCATGCTATGCATTCCCAATGATGAGGGAACCAAGGATCAAACTCTGAAGGACGCCCATGACAGCCTTATAACAGGACATCCAGGTTTCATCAAAACCTACATGTCTGTAAAGAAAAGCTTCTTTTGGCCTGGTCTGAAAAAGGATGTACTGAATCATGTACGTCAATGTCTGACATGCCTTTAGTGCAATTAGGTTACAACTCCATTTTTGTGGTAGTTGACAAACTAACCAAAGTTGCCCATCTGATCCCAGTAAAAGAAACCTACACTGCAGTGGATGTGGCCAGAGTGTTCCTCAAAGAAATCTTCAGATTGCATGGCCTACCCATGAGAATAGTAAGTGATCGAGATCCCAAGTTTACTTCAAGGTTTTGGACTGCATTTTTCGAAGCAGTGGGAACTTTCTTGGATCTCAGCACAGCTTATCACCCTGAGATCGATGGTCAAACTGAAGGGGTAAACCAAGTAATCTAAGATATACTTCGGTCATGCTGTGGTGGCAGGGAACCCAAGAAGTGGCTAAGCTATTTGCACCTAGTCGAGTTCGCCTACAATGCTTCTTATCACCGAAGTATCGGGATGAGCCCTTTTAAAGCTCTGTATGGACAAGATTGCTTAACTCCATCAACTTGGTCCGACCCATTGATTAGGGTCGAGATGTCCAGACAGATGCTTGATGACATGGAGTAGCAGATGCAGACAATTCGTAAAGATATAAAAGCTGCCCAGGATACACAGAAGCAATATGCAGATAAGAAGAGGACAGACAGAGAATTCAAAGAAGCAGATATGGTCTTCATTCGAGTATGGCCCAAAAGAAGTTCTTTATCTCTTGGGAAGTACAAGAAGTTATCCCCCAGATATTGTGGGCCATATTTGATTACAAAGAAAGTAGGTGACTTAGCCTACGAGCTTCTTCTGCCTCCTCATCTCAAAGTTCATAATGTATTTCATGTAAGCCTTCTAAAGAAATATGTGCCAAGCCCAAATCATGTGCTTGATGAGATGAAATCCTAACCTCTTCAACCCAAGGGCAGATGGAACTCCAACCTAAAGAAATTCTTGATGTTTGAGAAAAGTTCTCAGGAATAGAATTCTCAGAGAATTATTGGTAAAATGAAAGTTCTATCCTTTTGAAGATGTCACCTGGGAGAATGAAGTCGATCTGTTTTGCGGGATTACCCCCATTTTGTGAGATGAGGACATCTCATGTTTTTCAAGTGGGAGAGAATGTAAGATTCCTCCCCAGCCTTGCAAGATGTCTAGCATCTTCCCATGTAATCAAATCCCTCTTCATAAATATAAAATGGCCTAGAGAGAGTATTCAGATTTTAAAATTTTTTAGATGGAAAAATTTCTCATCTTATTAAAATAAGTTTCCCTGAAACAGAAGTTCAAAAATATTTCCAGAAGGTGCATTAGAAATTAAGTATAATCTGTTCAAGAGGCATTATCCTAGGGTCCAGATTTTTGAAAATTTTTAAGTATAATCTGTTCAAGAGGCATTATCCTAGGGGTCCAGATTTTTGAAAATTTTTAAATTAAGGTTCCTATGGACAATAAGATTCATCCAAATGTAGGAAGGAGATAAATAGAAGAATAAAAGGAAAATCCCCCAAAAATGAGTAAATACTCACATAAGATGAAGAGTTGACTAAGGACAAGGTTAATAGTTAAAAAAGAGAGATATTTAGATGAAATGATGTATTTTTGACACCTCAGTATGGGGGAATTCCCCTCATGAAGGAGGCACCTATTTCACATACTTGAATGAGTTTTAAACTCCCAAATAATGAGATATGTTTATCTCTCCTCTCTCCTGTCTCAACTAGATCCAAAAAGTGGACTAAACTGACCCAAAAATGGTCAAAAATTGACCAAACTGATCTGGAAAATTCTAGAATCCTCGCCCACGGATATCCGGACAAGAGACTAATCCATCGGTTCTTCCAAAACCAAACCCGGAAAAACTTCCCATTGCCCGAAAAGCACGGGCGATTCCTCCAGGATAATTTTTCTCTAATGTAGTCAAAAAGTCTTAACTAACTGAACTGATCTGACCAAACCTGTAAGTCCCATAGTCAGATAAGGAAAAGATCGCACTTGGATCATAGAGACCAACGCTTTTTCCTCATTGAGAGGCACAGCCATTGATTCTTTTTCATAGAACAATTTTTGTCTAGGATTTACTTCATCTATCGTACCATAATAGAATTGAGTCTCAATTTAGGGATCCATCAGTCCAACCTAACCCCATCTAGTCCCATGGGTTAGCCAACCGCCCAACCACTGTAGTGATGGGATCCAATTAGGAATTTGGTACGGTTTTGTCTCGGGTACTAGGGAAAAGAGTTCCCAAGCCTCCTAGCCGAATATTCATGCAAACTTAAAACTAGTCACACCACTTACACACCCAATATGAAATTTCCTTTTTCACACCACGTACACACCTAATATGAAATTGCCTTTTTCACAGATTCAGCTATCTTTAAAACAATCATTTAATGAAATCATAGTCACTGATCATAATCCTCCAAAAATTTTTGGTTGAATTTTGATTTCCAATCATTCTTTCCTCAGTGCACCTATGGCATCATTGGCAACCAGAACACTCACCACCTGTCCACTCAGGGGTCTTTTCAATGGTTCCTAGTTCAGAGTACTCGGTAATATTCACATATCAAAATGGAATCTTCCTTGAAGATCAGCAAGATCAACCAACAGATCCATATAAAAGAACTATGGACTCATCCGTTGAGGACCAGCAAGGTCAATCAACTAGATCCATGCCCGAATTCACAAAACAACTCTTACTCCTTATTCCAATATCTTCCTCGATGCATGCGTGGGTATCGTCGGCGACCCAGAGCCCGAGCACCATATGGTTAGCACCCTCTAGGATCCTTCGTAAAAAGTAACCTAGCGCTTCACTCATAGGCCGCTTCCTTGGTCCCTTATCCACCGTACTGGAAGCTCACCATTTTAATCGAACTGAGGCTGGTCAAGACCTCGGCCGACCTTGCTACACGAGATGTCCTCCATTGACTCTCCGTGAGCTGTTGCAACTTTATCAAAATAGGTCTCCACGACCTCATTCACAAGATAGTCAATATGCTTCCCCAGCATTCTTGACATAAAGCAGTCATTTAAAAACATGTCATAAATACAGTTTCTATAACGAACTCTCCTTTTTCCACATTGTTCCATTATCAATCCACATTATTTAATTCCACAACCGTTTCATAAGTATTCCTATTCCCATCCAATCATTCACATCACAATTCACACGACACCACATCAATTCTCATCCAATCATAATCATTCATAATCATTCACATCACAATTCACGTGACACCACATCAATTCTCATCCATCACATTCAATTACATCACATCCATTTACACCCATCACATCTCATTCATTCATATCCATCACATTCGTTCATTCATACCACGACATACATTCTCATCCCATCACATACATTCTATCCACATTATATCACGTCACTTCTGTCCACACCATATCTCATTCATACACATCCATCCATCATTCACCTATACGACTACCCACATCTATTCATACATTCCTATCTATCACTTCACATCCACATATATTCATGTCACATCACTTCATTTTTCATCACATCACATTCCTTTGCATCATACATGTTACATCCACATCACATTCTTTTACATACATTCACATCCATTCTTTCACATACACATCCACATCACACTCTTTTACATACATTCACATCCATTCTTTCACATACATCCACTCACATCCCATATCCATTCTTTTACATACATTCACATCCATTCTTTCACATACATCCACAACATCACATTCTTTCATATACATCCACTCACATCCCATATTATTCATTTACATCCTGATTCACATGACATGACATCTCATCACGTCTATTCACCTCACATCTCTTCACCCCTATTCACCACATCCATCCATCCATTCGTGCACATCTATCTAATTCACATCACACATCTCATTACATCCATTCACCTCACATCTCATCACCTCTATTCTCATCACATCTATCCATCCCTTCATTCACATCTATCTGATTCACATCATACATCTCATCACATCTATTTACCTCACATCACCTCTATTCACATCGCATCTATTCATCCCTTCATTCACATCTATCTGATTCACATCACACATCTCATCACTTCTATTTACCTCACATCTCTTTTTCTTCCTGAATTATCTTTCTCAAAAAGGGGGTGATATTTCAATTACTAATTTACTGAATTTCATTCATTGAATATTCACTTAACTAATTTCTAAATTAATCACAAATTTTGATGAGGAATAAATTAATCATTTATCTGAAGATTTCCTGAATTTTCTCTTTATAAACCGAGTGAATATGAAACGATAGAAATTTTCCTCTCAGAGTATTTACTTATTCATTATCAAATATTCATGGAAATTAAACATAGAATTAAAGAGAATCTAATTTTGATATACAAATTCTTTATGCATCTATTTATGCATAAAATCAATTTAATAGGAATAACACTTTTAAAATAAAAAGATTTCCAATATGCATCTTTCTATGCATAGAAATTGAATCTAATGAAAATAACACTTTTATAATAAAAAAATATCCAATATGCATCTTTCTATTGCATAGAAATTGAATCTAATGAAAATAACACTTTTATATTAAAAAAATATCCAAGATGCATCTTTCTATGCATAGAAATTGAATCTAATGAAAATAACACTTTTATAATAAAAAAATATCCATTATGCATCTTTCTATGCATAGAAATTGAATCTAATGAAAAAAACACTTTTATAATAAAATTTTTTAATCCAATATGCATCTTTCTATGCATAGAAATTGAATCTAATGAAAATAACACTTTTATAATAAAAAATATCCAATATGCATCTTTCTATGCATAGAAATTGAATCTAATGAAAATAACACTTTTATAATAAAAAATATCCAATATGCATCTTTCTATGCATAGAAATTGAATCTAATGAAAATAACACTTTTATAATAAAAGAAAATCCTTTTATACATCTATTTATGTATAAAATAGGAATAACACTTTTAAAATAAAAAGAATTTCTTTTAGAATGCACAAACAGAGGAGATTATTCTTTTTGAATAACATAAAGATAAAACTTATTTCCATAAAATTTAAGAAAATTTTGCCATAACCTTCTTTTTGTATGATGGCTGACCTTTTCTCAATTTTTACATTCTAAATTTACTTTAAAATTTATCCCAAGATGCAATAAAGCACCCTAATCTAATCAATTTTTCACTTCTAAAGAGTAATCAATAGGAAAAGTTTAACTCAATTTATTTGTTACTCATTTTAGGATAAAGAAAGGCTGAAATTCTTAATGAAGAGAAGGGGGAAGCCTTTTCATCAAGGCTTATAGTCCATAATCACATTAAAAAGCAAAGAATTCAGAAAACCATAGATTAGAATTATAAAAAAGTAGACTTAATAACTTACATGGAGTTTTGTAAGCTTTCCTTTGGCTTTGTAAGCTTACATGGAGTTTTGTAAGCTTTCCTTTGGCTTGAGGGATTGAGGGTTCTACTCTTGTTTGGATCAAGAGTGGCCACCAATTCTTTGTAGAGGAATTAGTCAAAAACAAGTGAATTATCAAGTGAATTCAATGTTTTTGGCTCTGCGGAGGAGTAGAGTAATAATGCATAAACACTATTAAGCTTTTACAGCTTCTATTTATAGGAAAAAGTGAGCCTCACTCGGACTACACCCATGCGTCTGAAGGATGCTGCTTAGGAATACATATCCAATTACACACACAACTTCTCCACCACCTAATACAGAAATATTTGAATAATCTTTCAATACGATAGAATAACAATAATATGAGACACAGTATCGTGGCATGCTACTACGTGGCATGCTACTACATACCTATACAAGAGGCAGCATGCCGTGTATGACAAGTGGGGCTGGTCAAGATCTAAAGTGGCATGTTGTTGTCCTTTCCACCTTACAAATGCCTTTTCAAAGTGCATCTTTCTGAAATCTTTGAGGACATCTGTGATACCCACCCCAGAGTCCAGTGTGACTCTCTCATGTATGCTGGTTAAGGCGGGTGAGCTCACCTCTAACTTTGTGTAGAGTTGTAGCGTGTACTCAGTCAATTGGAACTAGTACACATGCCGATGTATCCACACGAAGAATGCTCTATCAAAAGGAGGAATTTGGGCATCTCTCATTTGCAAACTTGCCACCTGCCAATATGTCAAACGAGCCTACATTTCCTCCATTGTGAACCAGCCTTATGTGTCTAGCTACATATCAAAAAAACTTTAATGCATCGAGAGAAAATGTGTGATTTTACTCTACATTTGGAATATGTGCTTGAGCAATCTCTGCTAGCATAGGAGTAGTGAATCCACTCGCCTTTTCACCCCAACCCTAGCAAGAGATCACCTTTCTGAAAAACTCTTTGCCACAATTGGGGTTGGCAATTTGTGCCAGCTCATGTCCCCTGTTTGTAAATAGCGCCTCTATCTCCTTCAGGGAATCTTTATAATTCTTATTGAACATTTATTCATTCTGAATGTATTCTTCACTCCCTTGCTCATGCAAACCCCACTGACCTTTGCTTGGTATGTGGCATCGAACTCATACTACAATGAATTTATGTTTTAGAAACATCTTTGGAAAATAAAAATATGGCTTTATTGTAGTCTGAGTACGAGGCACGCACATACCTTGAATACCAATTGAGAGAGGAGTGCCATGGGAAGCTTCAGCCACTTTGATATATTAAGCTCCGATGCTTAAGAGCTTTCTCGGCCCATGCACGATCCACATCACTAAACTTTGACAGCGGCTGTGGATCGATAAGGCCCATATGCTATCATAAATATATCATGTGCCGTTGTGTTCAGCACATGATGAATGGTAGTGACCCTAGACATTTGGCATGCATAATAAATAAGGTTAATGATGACATATAATATGTTTGTTCATTTCAATCACAAAATAAGATCCACTTACTTGTTTATCATGCGTAGCACACCAACATGAACTTGGTCTCTTCCTCCTACAAGACCTGGACCACCCTATAAATCACCTTTAAAACCTTCTCTCTTCCAACTCAAGTGGTTTTTGCGCATTCTTGCCATGCTTTGAGTCAATGATTGCCATCCCAGATAATAAACATATTCCCAACCATGTGTTGCTATCCTTCCATCTACTCTAGTATCATGTCAAACTCTACGGACACATTAGGTGAAATATGGACTCTTATTTTTTCCCCTTAAGGATTTTCACACCTCTTCTCTCTAGAAAAATGGACTCATGGTTGAATTTTTACAAATCAACTCAGAAATGAGCATAGTTTGGACATTTGGAATCTACTCTCTGAGAACTTTCCAATGATATATAGCATGATGGGAAATTTTGCATATTCAAGAAGTCCCCAAATTGGTGATGACATGGCATGTAACGAATCTACTCTTCGAGACCTTTCCAATGATATATAGCATGATGGGAAATTTTACATATTCAAGAAGTCCTCAAATTAGTGATGATGTGGCATATGTAACATGGGTGATGACATGGCCTGCAATGTCATCAAATTTGGGGACTTCTTGAATATGCAAAATTTTTCATCATGCTATATATCATTGGAAAGGTCTCGAAGAGTAGATTCCAAATGTGCAATCTCCACCAACTTTTGATTTGATTTGAAAGAGTTTCACCATGAGCCCATTTTTCTAGAGAGAGGAGGTGTGGAAATCCTTAAGGGGAAAAAATGAGAATCCATATTTCGTCTAATGATGATAGGTCGTGACCAACTGCACTTTGACGGTCGAATGCAAGGGGCTCTTGGCCAGGGAAACCCTCAGAGACAATGAACACCACCAACTGCACTTTGACGGTCGAATGGAAGGGGCTCTTGGCCAGGGAAACCCTCAGAGACAATGAACACCACCATTGTTGTGATATTGGTATGCTCTCTTCCATGCTTTTAATCAACCCTTCAATGCAATCCTCATTTGTTATTAGGATTGCAGGGTTTGCAAGGAAATGACATAGAGGCACTCTTCTTTATTAGGATTGCAGGGTTTGCAAGGAGATGACATAGAGGCACTCTTCTTTATGGACTCCTCTTCTTTGGTGATCATGGCACCACTGTTGGCAACACGATGTTGTTGGGCATTGCATGATCAAGCCTCACACCCAACTGTAACCTAGATGTATTGCTTACCTCGCTTGATGTGGCAACTTATGACATACCCACATCCTGCGTTACTGCAATCTCTCTTGGATTTTTGCTGAAGTCTTTGGATTGTAAATGCATCTGGGAAGGCATTTTGTTTGGGGAGATGAGGGTTTCTGAGATGACAAGTGTGAGGGGATTTAGAAAATTTGAGAGGGTGACAAAGAGAGAGTGGAAAGAGTGCGAGGGCTTGATGGCTTGGGGCATGTGAGTGTGTGTGAGGGCACCAATGACTATGAGACGTGTGAGGGCTTGAGGATGTGTGAGGGCTTGAGCGCAGGGGAGAGAGAGAGAGAGAGAGAGAGAGAGAGAGAGAGAGAGAGAGAGAGAGAGAGAGAGAGAGAGAGAGAGAGAGAGAGATTCGAGGGGGAGAGAGAACGATATGGAAAATCATGTGAGGAAGAGAGCACAATTTGAGGGGCGTCGTATGAGGGGTTGAGAGCAATTTGAGGGCCATGAGGGGCGTGTGAGGGAGAGAGATCAATTTGAGGGGGCGTGTGAGACCTAAACATAGGGAGAGAGAGTGAGTTAAGGGGGCGTGTGAGACTTGAACGTAGGGAGAGAGAGTGAGTTGAGGGGGCAGGGGGATGGGGCAGGTCATTTAAGAAGTTGTTGGACGGCCTTTGTAACGATGACTGCGACTACAACAGGCGCCACGTGTGTTGCATACGCAACACACACATTGCTACCACACATGTATTGCCTAAGTTTGGACAACACACATGGCAGCGACGTGTATTGCCCGAAATCGAACAATACATGTGTCAACAACGTGGCGCTGACATGTTTGCAACAAGGAGCACCACATCGATGTCACATGTAATGCTCGCGTTGTTCGGGCATTACACGTGTGGCACCTATGAGTTTATGTCATGTGTAATGCCCAAACATGGGCATTACACATGGCACACACCACGTGTGTAATGCCTTGACAGGCATTACACGTAGCATACCATGTGT
>NC_141075.1:41635803-41675803 GCF_041138505.1 Cibotium barometz
CTTTACAACAGTAACAAGTTCCAAACAACCCTATATGGGTCCACTACTAGCACAGAGGCATGTAGCTTAGGCATGCGAAATGGCATAAGAGTGAAGTACTACACATCGATATCAGAGGAAATGGTAAAAAGAAAAAGGTTGCTTTGAAAATAAAATCCACGGTGGTAGAAGAAGTGCAGAGGTTGGAGCACAAGCATGCATTTTTCAAGATCGAATCACATGAGGATGATGCACATGTTGGAAAATATGATGTGCATTTGAAAGACGAGATGTGTTGTAGGTGTGCAGATTTTGCAGATAGATAATCTAAGAAGAAGCCGTATCTTGCATGCCAAGCACTGGTACTTCATGTATTTGTGTGTTCTTGGCTTGAGCCAGAAGGAGAATATGTTTATCCACCAACCTATCCTATCGGATTTGGAGCTCTACAATGCCTTGTCTCCTATGAGAACCTACCCTAATCTAGACCATTGAATGCATGGAATTTCACATTTCCTGTAGTTTTTTGGGACTTTTGTAACGTCACTGGAAGCAACCTCATTGTGGTGGGTTCGATTTTGCAATATCTTTTTCTTTCCCACTCCCTCCATCTCCCCCCTCTCGCTATGGATTATGCATTTTCAAGTTGGTATGGTATTGCAGAACATGGTCTTTTATTGTTGATAAATGGTGTTCGTGTTACGAGCATTAAACGGTTAGAAATCTTAGGGTACCAACAACAAAACAATACATAGTTGCTCTTCCCCCAAAAAGTACAAAAAGATGCCTTTATAATTGTGGTGGTGTAGAACTTTGAGGAATGATGTATTTATTATTATTGACATTAAAAAAGAAGAAAGGTGTTTTTATTTTGTTTGTTGCAAAAGTATACACCTCTCCCACTACTATAAATATAGAGATAAGCTCCATAGCACTTTGTTAATCACCATTTAGCTAAGCCTTTTTAGTAGAGTACAGCACTCACAATCTTCCTTCATATTGTTTGTGATATGACCTCATCAAATATTGTTTATGATGACCTCATCAAATATTAGCATTGAAGTTGTTGCAACACATATCGCAAGGGATGCCACCAATGCGGAGGTCAAGCAAAAGACCATAGATGGTGCACAAGCATGGAAAGGTCTCACATCCTTACCACTTCTTGCTGGTAGTGATGATGATATTTTTCAAGTGAAGAGACGAAAGTGGTGGGCTTAATTGCGATATGGCTAGCCCATGCTTTTATTGATGATGTGTCTGAGCGTCTCTTGCTCGAGGAAGTGTGAAAGGGAACGAATGCTGCTCGCTTACTTTGTGCCTTCACCCCTGGGGAGGACAAGTGAGGCGCCTATAGAAGTAAAGATAATGGTGTACAACAATTTTGACTAAAGAGCTTTATTTGGAAGTTGTATGTGATAACCTCAATCTAGAGGATGTAATGTTGTGATGTTTTTCTCTCTCACTCTCTCTTGCTCTCTCTCACCCTCTCCCTCTTAAATGATTGTCATGACTCTCTCTCCAACTCTCTTTGCCCCTCTCTCTCTTGATGGAGGGGGGAGGAATCTTTTTGGAATCCGCTCACCTGATTCTAAAAAAGTGCTCGCTAGAAAATACTCCCAAAAAAAATCCCCCGTAAGTTTTGGTTTGATAGAATTTCGCCCAACTTTAATATTAATCCATATATAATAACTAGGAAAATTCAGCCAATCATAAACAATGTTTCATGATTGTTCTTGTAGTTTATAATATGTGATCTAGTGGTGTAGTTTTAAAACTTGATTAGTTTACTACTCTTCTAAGCTAACCACACATAGAGCAATTTTTGGAGAGTACATGTAGGTCTTTGTGCTTCTAGCACTTACATCCATGCTACTTACATGGGCTGCAACTTGTCGCATGTATAACATCAATATTTGCTATTTGATTTGTAAACCTTAAATAAGGAGTACTTGAATTTCATAATTGGGACTCATATGCTTAGAAAGGGGTACAATTTATTTTTTAGAGAAACTTAAATAGGGGGTTTTTATGAGTTTCATGCACGCAAGTGACATCCCCTTTCTATAAAAAGTGAATTCCATGGCTCTTCTTCCTCCTCCCAAGTGGCATCTTTGATCGGATAGAGCTTCCACTTGATCAAGTACTCTCTCAAAATTCGATTCCTGAGAGGCCTCTTTTGAATTTGTAAAATAGTCTCAGTTTCAAGTCTCAACTGTCCTTGGGTAGGCAAGATAATATGCTCGTCGTCCTTGAGGACATGATTAGGATCAAGGAATATAAGTAAGGTGACATGAAATACATTGTGGACTTGAAGGTGAGGAGGTAGAAGAAGTTTGTAAGCTTTTTCTCCTATTTTTTTGAGTAACCACATAGGGTCCATAATATCTTGGTGATAATTTCTTGTATTTTCCAGGGGGATAAAGCTTCGCTTGGGTCGAGCCCTCAGGAAAATAATATCCCCTTCTTCAAACACACGATTGGATCTCTTTGGGTTAGCATATTGCTTCTTTCTATCCTAGGTATCCTTAATATCCTTATGAATGAACTGCATGTAAAAATCCATCTTATCAACCATCTGTTTGGAAACTTCAACCTTAATCATAGGGTCAGACCGATTTAGGGGTGTAAGGTAGTTGTATCCATAAAGAGCTTTGAAAGGGACATCCTAATGCTATGATGTTAAGAAGCATTGGCTACAATAGGCTCTTAGGATGTCTTTAATAACTTGGTTCACTCGTTCTTTTGTCCATTAGTCTCTAGATGGTAGTAGGTAGTGCTAAGATCGAAAGATCTACCAACTACTTCAAAGAAGACTGTCCAAAATTGAGAAGTGAATTTGCATCACGATCACTCACAATCCTCCTATGCAAGCCATGTAATCTGAAAGAAGATATTGGCAATCTCCAAGGTTGTATGGGTCTTCTTGCCTAGGATTAAATGAGTGACCTTAGGTAAACGGTCCATAACCACCAATATGAAATCATACCCTGCATTAGCTAAAAGGTAATCCTGTAGTAAAGTCCATATACTAATGCATTCCCATTTTATTTGCAAAATATGAAGAGGTTGTAACTTTCCTGGCATTTTAACTCTTTCATCCTTAATCTTTTGGCACACCAAGCACTTCATGATATACCGAATTACGTCTTTCTTTAGTATTGGCTAGAAGAAAGTCTTCTTTACTGCCGTATAAGTCTTTATTTCTCCAGGATGTCTTGCTATTGTAATGCTATGTGCTTCAATCAATTTTTTTTCTTGAAGTCATCGTCCATGAGAATACACAAGCGATCTTTGAAATATAAATACATAAGTTAATTTTCTTTAAGTCATCGTCATTGGGAATACACAAGTAGTCATTGAAATATAAATATCCATCCTCCAATTTGAATCCCTATACCTTTAATTCTTGAGGAGACTTCATCTCTTGTAAACGTAGTTATATAATTAGTGAAAAGAACTTGTCACTTGCACAAAGATCCTTCACCCCCTCTAATGATGGATTTGAAATTATACTTACTGCCATTAAAGAATCTTTTCTACTAAGGGCATCTGTAACAACATTTTCCTTCCTTGGCCTATACTTAATTTCAAAGTCAAATTCTTGGAGAGTCTACATCCATTTGCTCTGACACATGCCAAGATCACCTTGAGTAAATATCCACTTTAGGCTCATATGGTCAGTGACTAACATGAAATTTTATCCACTTTAGGCTCTTATGGTCAATGACCAATGTGAACTTTTATCCTAGAAGATAGTGTCTCCATAACTGTAAGGCAGTAACTTCATGGAATGCATAATTTCTCTCATGAGGTATGAGCTTCTAAGACTCATAGCTACTAGCCTTCCATCTTTCCTAAGAACTCCTCCAATAGCAAATCCACTGGCATCTGTTATGAATTTAAACGATTGCTAAAATCAAGTAGCATTAAGATGGGATTGGTAAGCTTAGCAAAGGCACTTTGGCTCATGGGAGTCCATTGGAAAGGTACATTCTTAGTCAGAAGGGAATTTAGGGGTGTGGCATATCAAGATATGAAAATCATGTACCACCCTGTTATCCCTAGATATGAAAATCTTATACCATCATGTTAGCCCTTAGAAATCCCCTAACTTCTTTTACTATATTAGGTTCCAACTAGTCTATTACTACTTGTACCTTAGTTGGATCTGCTGAAATCCCATCCTTAGATATTATAATGCCTAGGTATTCAATACGATCGATAAAGGGGGTGCTCTTACTCTTTTAGCAAAGACCTTGTGTTTCCTTAGAATCTCCAACACCTTGCACACATGTTTCTCATGGTTTGCATCATTTTTAGAGTACACCAAGAATACTAGCACATAGTCATCCAACTACTCTCTCTGAAAAATTATTGCATTAGCCGGTTGAATGTGGCTAGGGCATTGGTCAATGCAAAAGGGCATCACTATGAACTCATGGTCCTGTTGAGATTTGTGCAAGGGTTCATGAGTGCCGTTGTCAAGCTCTTCCACTAATTGGAAGATTTACCCGCACTGCTCATGGTGACTATTCTAAAAAAAGATAATCATGCATTTAAAGCTTTGAGACATGCAACTTGAGTAAAGGCAAAAGATCTCTTTATTTACTCAAAAGCATTTACTACATTGTAATAGGGAAATCTAATCCATGTTTCCAAACAAGCGAAAATTTTGACACTATCCCATAATTATAAATTTTTGGTAGGGAAGATACAAACTCAGATGATTTAATATAGATAAATATTCATCTAGGGAGTACTGAGTTCGTCCTCTACTCCTATTGTCTTTAACTAAATCGAGTTTCTTGGCTAAACTCAAGTTAGAAGCATAAAATGGGAGAAAATCTAAGCTAATCTTGATGATGAACTTTTCCTGTACATCAATCCAACGAGGCCACATAAGGAGTTCCTAGTAAGGTTGTCCAAAGTAATAATCTCTAAACTCCAGATAATGCGCAGCCATCCTTACTTTATCATTTGACGTATACTGGAAAAAGCAACGCTAACAGCTTGATACTCACAATAAATGATCAATTGATGTTGGGACATTACTGCATCACATAGCTATACATTTAATATTCTAAATTTAAAGACACTGCTCAATAAACGAACAAACTTTATTTATATATCAATCTTTTTTTTTTCAACACTATCTTTTGTTTCCTCAGATATAATCTTAGGTTTAGTACTGTGTTTCTTGCATGATGGGTCGTAAGATACCGGTTGTGATTATTAAGATTAGGAGAAGTAAGTATCTGAGTTCTGGGGATAAAGAAGCTAATAGCTCTAAAAAATCATTTATGAGTTATAAGGTATCTAGGCACAAACGTATATAACTAGAGCCTGTTTATTATTCCAAATCTGTAGAGCGAATCATAGCTACATAGATATTCTCTTTGAGCATTCCTACCTAATGGAAAACAAGAATAAATGGTGCTAAAGTAGGAGTCATTAACAACACACCACTATTAGCTCTATTCATGCTATGTTAGGAAGAAGAGCTCTTTAAAATGATGCATCAAATGATCCTTCCACATTAATTACGTGAAGATAAAAGATGTTCAAACATGTGCTATCATATCATCTTCTTGGGACAATCTCGATATACCAGACATGTATGGTCAGGTCATCTGTTGTGCCATTCTAGAATTATCATTAACTTGATTTAACTTGACAAGATAATTTGAAAACAAGATAGAAGATAAAATGAAGCTAATTTTTGCAGTAAAAAACACTATATCAAAATTATTTATATACAACATGAAGTCGGCTATAGACTCAATTCGCTCGCACAAAGTCTACATCCATCCCAGGAATAACTATCATGTCTAGGGGTATAAAATTCCTAAGCAATCTATACAATCTACACAGAAGGATGCGATCTGGAGTAAGGGTAAAGCATTACACTAGCTCGTGTTCTATTACAAGGGTCATAATTCTTAACTTTATCCTAAGGTCAAGGTCCTAGTCAATAAATTTCTTAATTTAGGGTAAAAGTCAAGGATATCTACTATTTATGGGATAATTTAACTATTTATTCCCTTTTGTGTTACACCTTAAAAGTGTATTTTAAATGTTCTAATTTGAATTTTCTAACTTTAAGTATTCTCTTTATTTCCTTTTTTCTCACACCTTAAAAGTGTATTAAGTGTTTTGACTAGATTTTTTAACTTTACGAGTTAATTCCCATTGATGAACCTTTTCCTTTTTCCTAAGGGGTTTCTCTCTCTTAAGGTTTGTCTATTTCTAACGATAATCTTTATCCTTCTCTATTTATAAAGATAATCTTTATCCTTATCTATGATCATTTATTCATCTATCAAATTATTTCATATCACACTTCTCCCTATTCCTATACAAAAACTAAAAAGGGTAGTACTCTCTAAACTTTAGGCTATTTAAAACTAGGTTTTCTCTCTCTAGAAAAAGAACTCTTTAGGGTCATAATATTACAATTCTTTCATCAAGGTTACTTGTGCATAATTTGGGCAATACATTATACAATTCTAAAAATTAACCATCATTCTCTCCTAAAACTTCAAGAATTTTTTATGGACATAAAATATGTGAAGTGTTCCTATGCACAAGGTTGCACTAGGGCTTATACAAATTAAGCATATTTAAACCTATTTCTAGGCTTAGCTTAACTTTTTTTTCTCACTAATTCTTTACTAGATTTAGGGTTAATTTCATGACTCTTTTATCCTAAAATTCATAGATCTCAATCCAGGAAAAAGGCCAAAAGTTATATATATAAAAGGGAATAAAAACTATATTTATGTGCACATTTTAGGATGCACAACTAATTAAATAAGCCAATCTCCACATAGCCTTCTAAATCCTAATCCCTTGATTTTATTCCATTTATAATCTAGGGCTAAAAATAATTTATGGTCATTTACAAGGCCACTCCTAAAGTCATCAAGGAGAGTTGCCAAAACCAATTTATAAGTTTTTTACCCTATGGTTTACTACATTAATTTATTGCAGGGTACACACCTACTGTGAGACATCATTTACTAAGGTTATCCCTCCAAGTTTAGTCAACCCCCTACTGTGCATAATTAAAGAGAGGTCAATTCATCTACTTAGTGGTCTCTAGGGCATAAAGTACATGTCTAATAGATTTAAATACAACCTCTATTTATTGTTTAATTTAATAGAGAGCTAGACATAATAAAAAATGAAAAGACAAAGACTTTAGAACTAAAAAAAGGACTATGTACTTGCATAAATTCAAAAATTTGAATGTAAATCTTGATAACCTACTTATAAATAGGCCAAATCTTGATATGTATATGCTACAAGGTGAGAAAACAATCTCCAAAATTCTCCAAGATGTCCACACTTTTTTTCCTTGATTTTAGTTTCCCCACACTAGCTTTTAGGTGATGTAGATGGCACATATGACAACCTAGACTAGTACTAGGATATGTAAGACTAGGTATGTGAGAGCATAGTAAATAGGGTAAAAGTACTAGCAATTGGGTGCATTTATGCAAGCATGGAGAAATTGAGGAAATGGGAGCCCTTTATTAGGCCTCCCCCATCACGAAATTCACCATGTAAGGAGTTCTAGCCACCATGCACTAGAGATCCACTAAGTTAGAAAGGGGCTAGACTAAGGCTTATTAAAGTATGGGTCCACCATACACTAATATAACTCAAGTTGAAGGAGCCTTACACTACCCATGCACCAAACCACTAGCGAAAACCATGTACACTTACCACTTACCCAAAAACAATGTATGCCCAATCCACTTTCCACTTAATACCACTCCCCTCTAATCCACCTTGATTTCTTTAAACCATGATTTTTACCCAAGTCTTTGAACCTTAGACTATTTAATTAATTTATCCAAGGGTACACACTTAGGCTAAACCAAATTTTTTTTCCAATGTGATAATAATATTTTTGCCCATGCTCTTGGTCCTCGGGTAAACTCCACATTCCAATTTCAAATATGAACTTGTTTTTTCCAAATTCACTTAATGTCAGGGTGCTTCTTCACATATACACATGTGCACATAGACTCACTAGCACCAATATTAGTTATTTATATTTTTTTTAAGCAAAGTACCTTAAGTGAATAATTCAAATTAAGTTTGGCATCAATCCTTTAATATTTCCTAAACCATCTAACTCATTTTCATCTTGCTATTGAGGTGTGCACACACATGTAGTGCATTTACCTAACTTGAGTAATTTTTTTCTCTTTCCTAAAGAAATTACACAATTTATTCAAAATTTTATATTTTTTTTTTACAAAGGCAAGTAGGGATCTTATAGTTAAAATTGACTTATATACAAGTGACTAGTTTTCACACTAGGCTAGCCCTTTATTGGTATGTTTTTAACCACAAGGTCCCATCCCATGAAGATGAAGGCCACAGCCCCAAGACTCTACCACTAAGAGCCAAAAGTCTTACTGAGATCCACATGGTGATGGTTATCTTCTTTGGTGTTTCGTTTTCTTTTTTTAAATTTAATTATTTTTTATTGTTCTTTTTTTCTCTTCTTTTTTTTTAAACTTCTTCCACTTTCATAATTCACCTAGAAGGCTCTACTCTAACTAAAGATGGCACGCTACAAGGAAGGTGGAGTACCTAGCATACTCCTTTGGCAGACTTCAAGGTCGATCTAATTAAAGGTTAACTAGGAACAAAACCTTAATGGTTATCCAAGTAATAACTAGAAGAAAGATAGACCAATCTCACATAATAATACATGCAAGCACTCAAACCAGCATTGAATGGAAAGTTTATTTTAAAAAATGAAATTGAAAGCAGTAGCAATAGTTGAGGATGGGTTTAAAATACACTTGGTTAGTTGTATGGTTAGGAAGTCAGTCTTGTAGAATTGTACTTGTAATGTTAAAAACTTCCATTGTTGCTTCTTGTTGTGAACCTTTAAAAAATCTTCAAAATCATCGCAAACAGGTCGTCATCAAATAGCCATAACTCATATGTTGGGTTGGACTCAATGTCACTAAGCTTGTCATTCGCATGGTTTGACTGAAATAGATATGCCTCCTTTGGTGTGTGAGGCAACAATATGAGTGCATCCTCATTTTGTGATATGACATGGGTACTATAGGAAAGTGAGCTAAGTAGCTACTGCTAACTAAGCTGTCAAGGAAATGAACCACCATTCTCCAGAAGGGACAAAAGGAGTCTGTAACATTATTTCATAGAATGATGGTGTAAGTGTGTAAGCTCTTTCCCTTCTCCCTTGCTCTACAAGATCTTCTTGTGCATTCCTTACTAGGTAAAGTACACTCATGTTATCATGTCGTTGTGGGGTCTCTCCTAATCAATGCCAACAATGGACTATATCCCATAGCACCTAAAATAAGTTCTACAATGCCAGCATAAGTAGCACATTGCAGATGACATGCGATTCTCACAACTAAGGCATCGTGTAAGGGGATGAAACTGTAGGTATAATAGGTCCACAAAGATAGCTCCACAACATCTCTCTCCTAATGGTGCATAAAAATATCATGAGTGGGTTTGGAAAGGAGGAATACTTAGCTACCCTTGATATTACCAATCTAGACAATCTGAGTCCATGATAGGGTCACTCATATTAGTCCACGAAAGTCCATGCTCATGGCCTCAAAGTCGTACTTTCATTCTCTTATTTTTGGTATGTGCTCTTTCTTATCATCTTTTTTAATTTTTATTATGTGTATAGGTGCTATATTTCTGTACATGTTGGTGCAAGCAATATTGTCATTGGGTTAGCTTTTTCCAATAGGCTCCCTCCTTATATTGATAGAAATTTATCAGGGGGAGAAAAACATGGGGGTAAAAGTGATGATAGCATAAATCCCCCCTTCCTGTTTCCTATCATACCTTGATTTTGTGGAAGGTATTGCAAGTTTTATGTAACCACCATCCTTTCCAACTTTGCTAAATTAGTGTTTGTTGGCTAGGAGTTCCCTTTGCATATCAATCTCCAACTTTAAGAGTGGTAAGTGGTTTTCATAAGGCCGGATGGAGCTTATGGGTTCTCCCTTATAGTTGAGCAATGGAGTTGATACTTGCGGGGCAAGACAATTTCTATTTGCTTAGTGGGTCGCTCTAGGGAAACTAATCGGGTTTAGCCTTGGATAACCAACAATGTTTTTTCAACATTTTGTGACGTAGAAGCTTCTCCATCAATCACCATGCCTCTTGTTTTTTCAACATTTTGTGACGTAGAAGCTTCTCCATCAATCACCATGCCTCTTGTGTGATAGGTTTTCTCTTTGGGGTCCAGACTTGTTTGGTTGTTGGTGGTAAAGGTTCTCCTACAATAGTCTTTCCTTTGTTTTAATTTGAGTCTTTTTCCATCACTGAGGAGGCTTGGGAATTGGTAAGCGGTATACATTTATGTTTTGGGATCCAAATACAACGTTTACTCTTGTAGTAGCCTTTAGCTTTCAATAAGCATTTAGGTATCCATTTAAATTGGAATAACCTATAGTTTGGACTCCTACACTGATTATTATGTTAAGGCCTTATTTACTTGGTTGGTTGAGGTGGTACAGATGGAGAAATCTTGGGAACCTATTTTAAGGTAGATTTGGGTTGCCATTTTTTATTCTATTGTATCCATTCATCCTTCTAACATGGAGATATTTGTTGTGTGGAGTTAAAAGAATTGAAAGTTTCTTGAATAGTGGACAATGAAGTGGAGGGGGTATCCTTAGATTTTGTGGGGATGTTGAAGCTTCCTCCTCATCTGCAAGACTATCGACAAGAGTGAGAGGTGGTAGGGGGTTATGAGTAGAATGTTCAGCCGTGGATTCACCCATAGAGACATGCCTTATTGACCAGGCAATCATACACCCAGTTGCCTTCATCCATGTGTGACCAAGTATTATTGGTTCAAGTAATGTTCTTGCAATAATAACCAGAAAGTCTCCCACACCAGGTGCTTGTTCCTATCACAATATGTTTCTATTTTTTAGTTGCCCAAGAACCTTGGTATTCCTACCATGGATACCTTTCACCTTTAAAGAAGTGTCTACGAGTTGAGCTTGTTCCATGCATTAAAGGAAATTAAATTATGGCTAGCCCCCCTATGTCAAGCAATGCATTATAAAAGCACTTTACCATAAGAGCTAGGAAATTGAATGGATGGGCGTAGAGGTGCTATGTGCTCCTCTGTTTATCCTTCAACTTCTCCCACAAAGGCTTGTGTAGATCCAAAGATAGCTTCTCTCTGTTGTGCTATCATATTTGCCTTTCTTTAGCTTCTTGTCATGCTTGAGCTTTCTTTAATTTTTCTTTTTCCTTGGCTACCTTCTGATCATGTGCAACCCACAAGGCTTCCTCGGTAAGAGAACCATAATACTTTTTGAATTTATTGCCATTAAGGAATCCTATCGTTTCAACCCTACCAAGGGTTTCAACATGCATGGTACCTTGAGGTGTTATTTCTCAGACTCGAAATGGTCCTTTTCCAGTATACTTGAGTTTCTTTGCTGCGGACTCTATACATAAGTACAAGATTCCCTCATTTATTTTCTTATCCTTGAGATTATTATCAAGCCACTTTTTCTTTGGTCCTTTTCTCTTAGCATGTTCGATATAGAAATTTACCTTTCTTCCTCCAGTTGTTCAAGAATGAATAGCCGGTCGGCCAACATGTTACTCTCAAGTCTCCCAGCCACAACTACTCTTAAGCTGGTTATCATGAATTCCTAGGACATCATCGCCTCAACCCCGTATACCATCTTAAATGGTGTGCAACCAATTGCAACTTTGTAAGAGGTTCAGTAAGCCCATAAATTTGTTGTGAGCTTGAATTCCCAATTATTATGTTAAGCTTTAATAGTTTTTGGTTAATATGGGTATGAGGACCATTATGGTGAGATGTTGGATTACATCATTTATAAAATGTTTTCCTTGGTCACTCACCAGCTCAAAAGGACAACTAAAGTGGGTAATGATATTCTCATAAAGAAACTTAGCTATAGCCATAGCATCCACTTTTCTTGATGCTCTTGCTTCGGCCCATTTTATGACATATATTAAAATGTACCTTGCTTGGGTACTACGTGTAGCCGGTCTGATGGGTTCCACAAAATCAATGCCCCATTTCATAAAGGGTTCTAGAACTTTTAATAGGGTGCAAGGGCATCATGTCACTATTTTGTGGTTTAGCGCATTGTTGGCACTCATCATCACATGACAAATAGTGCAAAATCTTTAAATCATGTGGGTCACCAATACCCTGATTGGAGTATTTTCCTTGGAATAATATTTAATGAAAAGTGCCCACCAACTACCCCTTGGTGCGCTTGTTTGATGATGTATAAGTATCCATCCTCCCTGGGGCAGCATCTCAATATATCAGAGTTATAGCAATTAATTGGTAAGGTTATGCTTCTTTACAAATCTTCCTTGGTAGATCTTTCCTTAGTTTCTTTTCCTCTGGAAAACCATTAGTTAAAAAGTTAACAATTTTCTCGCTCCACTCTGGTATAGCCTTAACTTTAAAAGTGTAGTATCAGGTAGATCATCATCTATTCCAATTTGTGCTTCACCATTAGGTACACGAGATAGATGATCAGCCATGACATGTATTTTACCAAGTCTTACCCCCACCACTATAATTCAAGAAGAATCGATAATCACCTAGTGATTCTCCCTGTGGAGCAAGGTTTATCGATAAGATATAGCAAGGCTTGATGATCAACATAAAATAAAAAATATTAACTAAAAGATAATGTCAGAATTTCTTCATGGCATAGGACCATTCCTAAACCTTCATGCTCCATGGTGGTATAATTTATTTTAGTCTCACACTGGTAAAACTTATAGGATAGTCCAGTTTATGTGCACCTAGCTGAGCTAGGACACATCCAATTGTAAAGTTAAGAGCATCAATATACACATGAAAGATAACATCCCAGTTTGGTTCTCGTGATATGGGAGCACTAGCCAAATATTTCTTCAATGTATCATAGGCTTGTTGTCATTCTTCTATCCACTCAAATATAATGAGAAGCTTGTACAAGGGACGTGCAATCTGAGCATAGAAGAGGATGAATCGTTTGTAGTAGCCTACGTGTCCTATAAATCTTTGGACTCCCTTGTAGCTTGTTTGGTGGGGGTAATTTCAAGATAATTTTGATTTTACTCTCATCTATGGAAATCCCTTTTTGGACACTATATGTCCTAAGATGACTCCGTGTTTAACCCAAAATTGGCATTTGAATGGGTTTAGAGTTAGGTGATAAAGTTTGTATCGTTCAAATACCTTTCATAATAAGTAGGATAAATGCTCCTTCCATGACAAATGAATGCACAAATCACCATGACAAATGAATGCACAAATCATCTAAGAAAGCTTCAAGAAATATCTTTAGAAAATCTTTCAAGGTAGTGTTCATAAGCCATTGGAATAAGGCTGGGCATTTGTCAAGCCAAATGGCATAACTCTATAAGCGTAAACTCCGTATTCTGTAACAAAAGTAGTTTTATCTTGATTCTTTGGAGCAATGGAAATTTGATTATATCCTAAATACCCATCTAAGAAGTTGTATGCTTCTTTACCATCTACTCGTTTGAGTATGTGTTTTGAATATGGCAAGGAATAATAATGTCATCTTGTTACTGCATTGATCTTTTTGAGATCAACACATACTCACAATTTTTCATTTTTTTACGGCACGGCCATAATGGGTGACACCCACTACAAATGTTCAATCTCATAGTTGATCCACATTCGATGAGCGTGTCTATCTCTTCTTTAACAATTTTAGCATACTTTGGATTCATTGAATCCACATTCGATGAGCGTGTCTATCTCTTCTTTAACAATTTTAGCATACTTTGGATTCATTGAATAAGGTCGCTGGGGCAAACACGTTTAGCATTTGGTACCATGGGGATTGTGTGCTACACAACCTCAGCAGTGTACTCCCTTGATATCATGGTAAGTCCTTATATTCCTTAAGAAGATTTCACATTCGTGATTTGAAGTGAGCTCTTTTGCTATAAAGAATGGTTTTGCCTCACTTGTTGGTTTTTGTGTGGCATTATCAGACACTAACTTGCGGTCCCCAATTGTAAAAGATCTATAGTGCTATGTGGCAGGGCACAAGTTAGGTGTTGGCTCCTGATTTTCTTCAGTTGCCTGACTTGCAGCTTTCACTTTCTCTTCCTTCTCTTTTTGGTTTAACTCTTTGTTCTTCTTTCGCCTAGTGACGCCTAGCAGAGTGATTAAGCTTTGATTCATTTGGTGACATCGATTTTGGCTATCAACTCTTTGTTCTTCTTCCA
Organism: Cibotium barometz; assembly: GCF_041138505.1. NCBI lineage: Eukaryota > Viridiplantae > Streptophyta > Polypodiopsida > Cyatheales > Cibotiaceae > Cibotium > Cibotium barometz. The sequence goes on from NC_141075.1 coordinate 41,650,066, forward strand.
CCTAGCGACACCTAGTAGAGCGATTAAGCTTTGATTCATTGGTGACATCGATTTTGGCTATCAACTCAGTGGGAGGAGGGTTGCAATATCGTTAAATTTTGTAATTCCTCTTGCACTGAGTCATCAATAAACTTACGATGTGCATCAAATGCACCAACATATTGTAGCCATTTGGTAGAGTTGTCCTCTCTTGCAGCCTTCTATGATTATTGACCACATAGTGTTTACATCTCTACCATTTTCAAAGATGCTCCTTGGAGGTTTCAAGAACTTCATCCATTTCTTCAAATTGGGACTAAGTATTAGATTCAGAGCTACTCCCTATAGTTTCTATTTTACTTCCCATTGTTTCTCTTGATAGTGTTTGCTCATAGTAATTGAGGAGTTGGTGTCACTCTGGTCTCTATTTCAAACACCTCACCACCATTGGTGCTTGTGTCCAAGTCATCCCATGTGAACTCAAGGTCACTATAACCAATCCCCTCGACATCAGAAGGTACAACATGAATCATTTGTAATGGCACAAACTTGGGGAGCTCCTCACCAACAAGTGTAACACATGTAGATCCTCTGGCTCCCCAACTATCGATTGTAGCCATTATATGTATCCAGTTTAGATCATCTTCGGGCTCAATACCTTGTTTTTCAGCATCCTTATAGGCTGGGTCCTTCCCCACATCGGTCTCTTCTATGCAAGTATAGCAGTATTGCAATGGGGATGAATGAGTGGTGGTGTTTGAATGATTTTCAAAAAGTTGTCCACTATCCATTGCATTGATATCCCCGCCCCTTCCCATAGGTGCAAGTTGGTAAACTTGCTTGACTCCCCCTCTCCCATCCACACATAACAGTCAGGATGAAGCTCTGAGGGGTCCTCAAAGAGATGTGGAATGGGTTCAACATCCACCTCATAATTTGTAGGCTCTTCAAAGCTTATTTGATTAAGAGGTGTCACTCTTCGTGGAGGTGGTTGCAGTCTTAAAATTGGTTGAGATAATGGCACATTGGGTGCGTTGTGCATGCTCTTTGATAGGAATTGTTGTGTGGGATGCTTAACCATTTCTTGATTTGTTATAGGATTGAGGGATAGTTTTTGTGGTGGTGCCAACAAGGCTAGTTGTGGTCTCCTTGTGTTGGTAATAGCCTATAGACATGTTCGACAATCTCAAGCTTCGTGACCATAGCGCCCACACAAGCTACAGTTACCATTGTAATGAGCTCTTAAAATTGGACATTCACTGGTGGTATGTCCTTGATGCAAATGGAACACCAATGAAGCTCTCTCCTTGGTTACATGTGCACATTGTCCGGATCTTTTCTAGCTTTCATTTCCTCTTGGAGAGCTTTTAAGAAGTCAATCCAAGTTATTTCCACTAAGTTATTACTTTTAGCTACTATAGGTTTCGTAGTGGTGGTGCTACAACCGCTGGCCACACTGATGCAACAAACTTAGAATCTAAAGCTCTGACTCCCCTTATTATCAAATTATCCTCAAGTTTGATGGCATTAGGTGTGACGTACTCCCAGGTGGTGATACCTCTAAGAACCAAACCATTATGGATATCTTCATGTTTAAGCCCATGGATAAATTGATCAAGCAATTGATTGTTGGAGAATTGCTCAGGTAGAGAGCACAATGATATGAGAGTTGAAATGCTTGAGATGACTAATTCACTAACTCATCTTCTTCTCTCTCAGCTTTGTGGAACTGTGAAGCCACACTCCACAAAGCTCCTCCCTCACAGACAAACTGCTTTAGGAATAATTGTCTTGAAGACCAATAGATTTTAGACGTACTTCAACTCTCAAGGTCCGATACCAATCAATCACGAGCCTTCCCATCTAGTGTAAGGTTAAAAGTGTTGGTCTTTGCAAGCTCATTCCTCTCACCTAAGATCTCGCAAACTTAGTTGAAGACCTCGGGATGTCTTCTAGGATCGCCCTCTCCATTGAACTTATGTGTGAGATTTGCCATTTGTGTAGCCTTTCTAGAGCTACTCCATCGATTATCTCTCATGATTGGCCCTATACTCTCGGCAACTACTCTCCCCCCCAATGCTTGGACAAAGGCTACTAGATGAGTTGGCAGAGCTACTTCTTTTGGAAGTATTGGTACAACCAACAGGGGCAATATGTGGTACGAAGGGCATTTCGTGTGGGTGTAATGGCACGAATACCAAAGAAGTAACATGAGTCGGATAGGTGGGGGTCCATACAAAAATTCCCATAAGTACCGATGACATATGAGCCAAGAGCACCACTGGTCTAATCATTTGTGAGGATGTCTCCGTTCCTCTAGGTTGCATTGGCAATGTAGAGGAAGACGTAGTGAATGAAAGATTTTGGGTCAAGGTTCCTCCTTCTGTGGCCCTAGTAGATAGTATGGATGTGTTAACTAGGCCTAGAGCCATTATTGTAGGGACAGCTACAACCGTGGTTTCCATAGTTGTGACGGAGGGCATGAAACTAATAGGCAATGTTGTGTCATTGGTCACACGTGGTGCCATTATAAGTGGTGTAGTATCCAATACCACAGAGTCTGGAATTGTACTAATAGCATCTTGAGTGGATACCTCTCTACGGTCTCAAAATGTAAAGCATGTACTAGAGGATTCTTGGAATCATGTGTAACCTTGAGGAACAATAGCAATAGTCAAGGCGTGGTCTATCGTATAGCCAGGCATCACCACATATATGGGACTAGTAGGCTTGATGGTGTCTCCATCTCACTCAAGGTAGGGCCTCGCACATTGTTTGTCCCAACCTATGTCACATGAAGTTGCATGGGCATGGTGATTTCCTATCTAAGCCTCTCTTTCTTTACGATAGCCTAAATACATTTCATGACCATCCAAAGTCATTCTTCCTTTTCTGTGGAAGTAGAGATGGCTTGCTTAATTTCATCCTAGCTAACACATAAATAAGGCTCGTAGCTAGGTCTGTAAGGTTTCTTGGGCTGCATCGAATTCCTAGCTCTCAGTTTGGAGTAATGTGTCTGAGAATCTTACACCTAGATCCACCTTGGAGATGAATTCATGTGATCTAGCGCTCTCTAGACTATCACTCACCAAGGCAATTGATGAAGCTTGGATGGCTTGCCCAATTGGTGTGGTTTGGGCCACTCATCATTGTTGGGCTCGACGTAAGGTCTCCTCCTCTTTTTCCCTAACAGCTTGGATTAGGGCTTCTACTTCTTGCACCTCCTCTTCGGTCCTACTATCTGGTAGTAAGGTTTGGGTGAGATTTTGGCCTATAGGCATTGGGTTGCCGATCAAGATTGGTCCCATGTGGATAGGTATTTCCACATGCATGGGGTTCGTGTGTAAGGTGACACTAGGTGTAGCCTTGGCGCTAACCTCAACTCCCTCATCCCCAAATTGATATGCCTCTTGGTTAAGTGCAGAGGTTAAAGTCGAAGCCGAGCCCCTAAAGTAATTAGTCATGCAGCCTATCACGCTAGTTGGCAGGTCCAGCGTTTATTGTTTGAGTAGGGTTTTCTCCCCCATGGTTCGATATCCCTTCCATCGATTCAATATCGGAGGAAGTGTTGCTGCTTGTTGAGAATCTCAAGCTCTGTACCACTCTAAATCTCGTTCTTGAAGAGGGTCCCAAGACAAAGATGGGTTGATAAGAGCCTAATTAGGTTGACGCAATTTCCTCTAAATCTGTCTCTAAAATGTGCCTAGATCGTAACTTCATATCATTGCAGGATGTTTTTAGGGCTAGGGAGGTTTTAGACGGTTTTCATTTTTTTTAAATTGTGTGTTAGAGAAACTTGTCCAAAATGGGTTTCACACAGTTCTGAACACTTTGGGAAGGATTGTGCATGCATTGTTTTCAAGCTGACCAGAGGGTTTCCTATAGTTAGTGGCTCAACTATGGAAAATTGTAAATTTTCTGGGTCTTGTATAAAGTGCACCAAAATGATCATCGCAACGGCCTAAAACATATAATAGGCAAGTTTGTGGGTGCACTTTTCAACATATATATATATGTGTGTATTTGCCCTCTAGCCTTCTATCTTTTTCCTTTTTCCTTTTACCTTGTCTTTTTTAAAAACTTTTTACTTTTACGGTTTACGGTTTTCAATTTGTGGTTTACGATTTTCGGTTTCACCACACAACTACCCAAAAAGGGGTGGTCATGGTTTTTGGATTTTTCCAAGATTCCATTTTTTAGTTGAGACCTAAAGCCTACAAGCATTAAATGTGACCAGCCAAAAGACTTGCAAACTAGAATCTGGTTTGTAAATCCTATTCCAAATTGTTATTTCTAACCCAATTTCTCCATGTAGGGAGTCAAAACTGGGGTAAGCTCTATGTCTGAAAACCAATTTTAAGGTCTATTTCATTAAATTCAAAGCCCAATTTATTGCTTTTTATGTGCTAAATTAAAAAATATTAAAAAATAAAAAATGCAAAAGTTGACCAAAAACCTTGAATTGTAGAAATCAAAGGACACACAATTTTAGGGAAACATGAAAAACTGAACATATAATTCCTAAAATAACAAAAGAATGCAACGAAAACAAGAATATACAGCAAAATCAAAGCTATTTTGAGATTTCCTTTTTACTCTTTTCTTACAAAAACCAAAAATATAATCAATTTAACCATTCACAAGCTCTCAAAATACATTGTGGCTATGCGGTGGGGCTATTCACCAATAGTAGCACCACCTATGGGAAGCCTTGCCGCCATAGAAAGAACGTAGGGCACAACCCAATGTCGAGGGGCTTTGCCCAACCACACTTCGGAGCACAAACAACCCAACTGAGAAACCAATTTACCGTGGCCTAGCACGCAAATACATAGTCGGGGTATGCCACTCACCTCGTGAAAGCAAGTTGCCTAGGATTCTTGTAAGAGACGATGTTGTCACGCAGCGGGCCACTCTGCCGCCACCCGCAAGCCGCACTACCATGGAAGATCGACCCTCACCACTCAATCTTACACACTCACTCTCTCACACACATGCAAGGAAGCACACATAGGAGCTCAAACAAGCAAAAGGCAAGCAAGTAATAATATAGGAGAGTAGAGAAGAAGAGCACTCTATCATTTTGCATAAAAGAATGAGTTCTAAAGGATTTACACTCTTGGGCAACCAAAGTTAAAAATTAGGTCTTAGGGCTCATTCGGTCACTCTAGCTTATGCAAACACCTAATCCACAAATAGTGCTCTCTACCTAAGATCCCTTGGTATGCCTTTAAAAGACAAGGGGCGATCACACATGCAAAATAATAGACTATAAGCACATTCTAATGAACTCCGGCTTTTCCAACGACTTGACCAAAATTGTTAAAGATGGTAAGGTGGCTGACATCGATGACCTAGAGGTCTCCACCAAGGGTTAACATCGTGTGCCACATGGCAATGCAAGCCCACATTGCCATTAATAGGATGGCAATGCAAGCCCACAATAACAAGTTATGTGTGCCACATGGAAACACTATCGCCATCCACAGTCATCTTCTCGACCAACCTCACTACACATCAACACTAAAAACACAATCATTTCCTTGTAATAGAATACTAGTGAGCTCCTCTTCTACTCTACCCTTGCTTGCTATATTGAACCTTGCATGCTTGATGGATGCTTGATAGACATGAGTGTTTGTAGGTTTTTTTCTTGCATTAGCTTCCTCTTCTTCCCCCGCCTTTTGTGAAAGAGAGCCATCACAAAATACCATCTCCATTTACCTCAATCTTGTTAGAAAATAGGAGATGAGAATGTAATACTAATAATGGTTAATCACTTAGATTGTGAAGCATAAACAATCTCGCCCATAAACATACACAATGCTATTGTGATAAGTGAATAGATGCATTAAGCATATGAGAGACTAACCAATAGACATCTTGAATAGAAATGATAAGCAATGAATACATGATTACCTTAATGCAAGAGAAGAAAGCCTTACGCCCACAAAGGATCGACCAAGTATATTGCCAACAAATGGTAAGTTGCACTAAGCAAATACATAGACTCCTCTCATTACTCACAGCAGTGAGTGTAGAGACCTCTTTATGTAGATATCCTAGAGGTAAGCGCTTAAGCTCCCTAGGATTCCTCCGACTCACCATAAAGTGACTCCACAATCAAGGGTGCTACCTACCATGCCTATACTAGTTAACCATGGTAATTGGAGACCTTATGACCTTAGAACTTCTATCCCTAAGGTGCACATAGCATGTATCCACTAAGGACTAGTATAAATGGATGCTAGATCAGTAAAATAAAATCTCAACACCCTCTCTTGATCTACATCCATACCATGCAGGGTGTGTAGTCAAGAGGATTACAATGAGTGTCACACAGACCTTAAAAAGATAAGTAGCACAAAGCTTTTATAAAAGTGTATCAGTGTGGCCACATTGGCCTCATGATGACTGCTCCCAGGTTGCTTGTCTTCTTTCTTCTTGTTCTCCTCATCCCACCTCTTCTTGAAACAAACCTTGGCTTAATGTCCCTTTTTCTTGCAGTAATAACAAGTCCTGAGAAACTTCTTCTCATCCATGATGAGAGATGATTCCCCTTGAACCTGTGAGGTGGATTCCTTGGAAGTCTTCTTGGCTTCCATCCTAGTTTCTTCAAGGATCAAAGATGAGGCAACTGATGCTAGGGTCATGTTAGTTTGGTTGGCAAGAGTAGAAACACATTGCTCATAGGTTGTTATCAGGCACACTAGCAAGTAAGATAAAGACTGCTTTCTCTTCATCAATGGTATGATCCCCCACACAGAGAAATGCAACAATACAAACTTTATGCAAGTTCACAAAGTGATAGTGGACACACAGTATACAAAGTCAAAATTGGCTTTCCCCAAATAAATGCATTTAAGTACACATAAGCTCTGAGAATTTAAGGGATTGTGCTAGATGGTAGTAGTGGTTCAATGTCTTTTCCTTTTTAGTTTTATGAGAAACCTAAGATGTCTTGAGTTGTGCCTTGGTTTGAGTATGCATGAACCTAGGCATGATTTAACACTCCTCACTCTGATTTGCTCTTTATAAAATGAGAGCATGATACAACATGAGTGTCACAAAAACATGCACTCTCCTCTCAATGTAATTTGCAAATGTGATGTAAATGTGCCAAGGAATAATCACAAAGAATGTGTTGAATTCTTTGAACCTTAGACCTTATAAAAAAATTAATCACCAAGAGAATTTCAAAAAATAAACTTTCCCTCCTAAAATGGAGGAGAAAAGTGTGTTGTTTGATGGAGGCTAATTTCTCTAGGAATTCGGGATTGATTCGATGCTGATTTGGTGGAACAGGACCGCCGTCAGGTGCGCCAGAGGGAAACGCTGGGAATTACGTCGATTACTCACTGATTAGAGGCTAATTAGTGCTCTAATTAGCACTGGTTATTTGTAGAAGGTATCAACAGAACTAGTCTACAGAAAATGCTGTGTGCTCACACAGGTGGAGATTCCGCCGAATTCGGTGCAGACTATGACTGTTGAAGGCCTCCAAATCTGTCTTTCTTCTCTGCTCAACAAAGCAGGAAAACTCTGTACCAATGCCAAACGAATGGTAGTAATTGTGACTGCTTTCTCTGCAGATTTGAGCTTCACCCAAGTCGCCCTGAGCTGAGCTACAGAACCCCTAACAAATTTCTTGAAGAAGATGCATGCCCATAAGGATGCAGTGATGGCCTCCAAACATGGTGTATATGTTAATTATGGGCTTCAAAATAGAGCTTCAATTGTTGATGATAGCCTTGAAAGAAGTTCCCAATTTTAGCTTCAACACTTGTTTGTTGCCTTCTCTTCTCAATTGAAAGATTGCTTTCTCTCACATAGAAATTGCCACACACACTGTTTCTCTCCTCTCACTCTCCTGTACCCAAAAAAAAAAAAAGAAAGAATGAAACAAAGCTCTTCCCTCTCTCAATCTTATGTATGCCGCTCACACAAGTATGGGGAAAAAGCATATGCACCACATGATAATGTTCATAATGGTAATGATAACTCACTAAGATGATAAGAATGCTCACATCAATGGATGATAAGAATACTTACAGGACCGTAGAGACTTGACCACTCAAGTGGGTTGCTCTCCTTCGAACGTCTACTTCGAGTCTCTTGTTTGGTACTGTATTCATCTCAGTTGTATATGGACATCATCTGGTTCTTTGAACCCATGGAGCATTGTATCTTTTAAATACTCCCAATAATATATCATATATTGAGGGGGGGGTCGGCCCACCGTTTGTGCTGGTGTCCATTGATCAACATTTCATTTCATTTCAGTTTTCAATTGTTATTAAGTTATCCATTCAATTTGTGATATTTAAGTTGTGCTATTACGCGTGTGGGTGTCCAACGGAGTCTTTTCCCACTTGACGGGATCGGTTTCATTGGTATCAGAGCGCGGTTATTTCCCTCTTCTTAGTGGGGAAACGAACCTGTGTATTGGACACCCCGCTTCTAGCACACTTAACACAATGGATAGCCAAGGCAACCCTTTGGAAGTGCCTAATTCGAGGCTCCCATCAAGTGCCTCGCATGGTTCTGATGTTTTACAAGGAAGGCACAAGCCCCTTGAGAGGGTAAATGATAGTGATTCAAGGGGACAACTATCTCGAGGAAAGACAATCATGCAAGAAGAAGAGCCTGATGCAATGAGGGCTGAATTGGAGCATATGAGAAAGCTTTTGCAGGCACAAGAGCAAGAGCTGAAATTTTTGCATGAAGATCCCCATGTGCAAAGTGCGATTGAAGCAAGGAAAGCAGATGCAATGGTAGATGTGACTTTTGAGTCCATGGCACGAGAGAAGTGGGCAAGAAGCCAAGGGAGTTGGCACTTTCCTACCTCCTCCGCAAAGGTGACATCAAAGAGGGGGAAGATGGAGAGCTAAAATTCAAAAATCCACCTCGCTTGAAGCATGGAGATCCCGCATCTCAAAGGTTGAGGTCATTTATGCAAAGGGAAGAGGTGACAGTCACCTCTCGTCATGTATCTTCTCCACAAGGCACATGTATGCTAGTGCTCATGGAGGGCATGATGGTCACATGCATTCAAGACATGTATCCCATGGAAGGGGTGACAGGTCTGCCACTAGAAGAGCTTTGCCTACTGAGTTGTCTCATGGAGAGACATTGCCTTATGCAGGAAGATCACATGCATCTGATTCTTAGGTTCGTGGAGCACATGCCACCGTGCTTCATGAAACTTCCATGATGGCCCATGGAGCCCATGCAGATATGGCTGCCCCGTTGGATAAAGGGAAAAGAAAAAGAGAGGACCATGAGCCTCATGCCAGAAAGCTCAAGGAATTTAAAGCAGGTGACAAATCCGTTAAGTTTGATGTTTTTCATGGAGAGCATGATGCTTCAAAAGTGTTAGCATTTGTGGCACAGTTTGACATTGCTTTTAGCGATGAGGACTTCAGTGAGAAGTCTAAAGTACGCCATGCTAGCATGTTCTTGAAGGGAACCGTTGCTCATTGGTGGATCACTGAAAAGATCACCAAAGAGCCCATTTGCACTTGGAAAGAGCATGATGCTTCCAAAGTGTTAGCATTTGTGGCACAGTTTGACATTGCTTTTAGCGATGAGGACTTCAATAAGAAGTCTAAAGTACGCCATGCTAGCATGTTCTTGAAGGAAACCGCTGCTCATTGGTGGATCACTGAAAAGATCACCAAAGACCCTATTTGCACTTGGAAAGAGTTTAAGGACAGATTTTATGCTCAGTTCTTGCCACCAAATGCGGAGTAAACTCTCACCCAAAAGTGGGATAGACTTGAGCAAAGAGATAATGAAAGTGTGCAATAGTATGTCAATAAGTTTTGGAAAGTGTTGCTTGAGATAACTCCTTTTATGCAAATCACTAAGGATGAAAGAAAGAGAAGTTTCGCTCCGGATTGCAACCAGCTTATCCTTCGGGCATTGAATTGCACCCGAAACACAGTCTCTGCTACAGAGCAATTAGTGCTCAAAATTAAGCAAGATCAAGGCGGTTCAAAGAGCAAAGACAAGGCTATCCCAAATCTGCAAAAAGGTGGACAGCCACCTAAAAAGAACTTCTGGGAGACTCACAAGGGAGGTAAAGCTGAAAATACCTCATCTAAAGATCAGGCCCCAAAGAAGAACAAATTTGGCTTGACCCCCGAGCAAAGAGAGCAATATGCCAAGGAGGGAAAATGTTTTTCTTGTGGCAGCAACAAAGAGCACATGTTTCGACAACGCCCTGACCGCAAACCAAAGCAAGAGGACAAACAAACCAAGGCTAATGTGCATGCAGTTCCCGATGTGCAGGGAAACACAAAACATGATGCAAAAGAGCAGATGGTATGCAAAGCATGGAGTCAAATCAAGGATCAACCCGCCTTATTCATGTTTGATGATTGTGCAACAGATAACTTCATCTCTATTCAAATGGCAGCTTCCTTGGGTATTGAGGTTGAGAACATGGGACCTCAGATTGAAGCAGAAGCTGCCTTTGTTGGTAAAGAGGTGCAGGTTACCCCACTGATAGGGAAGTTGCGCATACATATCCAGGGCTACCTTAATAATGAGCATTTCTTAGTTGCACCACTAAATGGATGTGATGTATTGCTGGGCAAGCCATGGCATCATAGGCTTGAGCCTCGCAAAGAGTACAAGACCAACATGATTTCTTTTATGCATAGAGGCCGCATGCATTTCATTGATGCCGGCAAAGAAGGGGATTCCATCCCACTTGTATCTCACATCCAGATTAATAAAGCAATGAAAAAGAGTCTTTCTGCTTACTTGGTTTTTATTCGTGATAGCATTGTACCAAGTCATCAAAATGTGGATGCTATGACTTACGATAGGCTGAATTTTCTTCATGCATTCAACGATTGTTTTGCTGATGCATTGCCAGGTGAATTACCTCCCCAAAGGCCCGAGGATCATCGCATAGATCTTGTGCCAGGTAATTCTCCACCTAACAAACCCGCATACCGTGTGAGTGCCGCACAACAAGAAGAGATCATGAAGCAGGTAAATGAGCTTTTAGAGAAAGGTTTGGTTCAGCATAGTTCCTCACCTTATTTCTCTCCTGTGCTTCTTGTTCAAAAGAAAGACGGGTCATTTCGCATGTGTGTGGACTATAGAGCTTTAAATAAGCTTACCATCAAGAATAGATTCCCAATTCCGTGTATTGATGACATTTTGGATAAGCTTGATGATTCGGCTTGTTTCAGCCGTCTTGATTTGAAGAGTGGTTATCACCAAATACGAGTGGTGCCACAAGATGTCCATAAAACTGCATTCATGACAACTTTTGGATTATATGAATTTTTGGTGATGCCTTTCGGTCTCACCAATGCTCCTACCACATTTAATCGTATTATGGATAGGATATTCCGACCCCATCGCAAATTCACAGGTGTATTCTTTGATGACATGGTTTTCTCCAAGAATGAGCAAGAACATAGAACTCATTTGGTCACAGTGTTCGAAGAGTTACGGAAGCATAAACTTTTCATTAATGCCAAGAAAAGTGAGTTCTTTCTTTCCGAGATACATTATTTGGGTCACATTGTATCCAAGGATGGGATAACAATGGATCTTGCAAAAATAGAAACCATTCGAAATTGGCCAGAATTGCAAAATGTACATCAAGTATGTAGTTTTCTGGGATTATGTTCATATTATAGGCATTTCATAAGGCATTTTGCTATGATAGCCACCCCTTTACATGATCTCACAAAGAAGAAAACCACTTTCAAATGGACTCCAAAAGAACAGGATGCTTTCTTGCAGCTCAAGCATGCTATCATATGTGGACCCGTATTGATTGTTCCTGACTTGCAAAGGTCATTCGTAGTAGAATGTGATGCTTGTGGCGATTGTATAGGGGCTGTCCTAAATCAAGAAGGACATGCAATTGCATATGAGAGCCGTCGTTTGCATGATGCTGAGCTTCATATGGATATCTATGAGAAAGAGCTCTTGGCTATAATTCATGCCTTAAAGATATGGAAACATTATCTTCTTGGGGCTGAATTTGTAGTCAAAACAGATCATCAAAGCTTGAGATACTTTCTATCTCAAACAAAGCTTTCGGAGAAGCACATGAGAATGGCAAACTTTCTTTCCATGTTTCATTTTCAGATTGTGCATACTCCGGGAAAGAAAAATGTGGTGGTAGATGCATTATCCAGGAGGCCTTATGTGGCTGCAGTTTCAGTGGCCTCTCATGGGGACTTATTTGCTATGCGTGATTTGTATCATTTGGATGCTGATTTTTGCCATATATGGACTGATTTGATGGCTGGTCACTCACATGCCTCTTATGTTATCAACGAGGGTTATCTTATGAAGGATGACTGCCTATGTGTGGTGAAGGATTTGCGTCCAAAGGTTATGGAGGAATGTCACGCTCCACCTTATGCTAGTCATAGAGATATCATGCCCACTACATGCATGATTGAGAGATATTTCTTTTGGCCAAGCATGCGTAAAGACATTGAAGCTTATGTACGTGCATGTATTACTTGCCAAAAGGTGAAATTTAACAGGCAAAAACCTCCAGGTTTGCTTCAGCCATTACCTATTCCCTCTCACAACCTTGGGAAAGTATTACTATGGATTTTATCATGGACTTGCCTAGATCCCAGCATAGGAATGATGCTATTTGGACCATTGTGGACAGATTTAGCAAGCAAGTCAAGAAAACCATTAAAGTTGATCATATGGTAAAGCTTTTTCTTGCTAATATTTTCAAACATCATGGTATGCCTAAATCCATTATTGGGGATAGAGATCCCAAGACCACGAGCCTCTTTTAGAGGACTTTATTTGATAATATGGGCACTAAACTTGAGTTTTCATCAGCTTATCATCCCCAAACGGATGGCCAAAGTAAAGCTGCAAATTCAGTCATGTTGGATTTGTTGAAGTATTATGTGGCAGATCAAAAGACTACATGGGAGAAGCATCTTCCACTTGTTGAGTTTGCCTACAACAATACGATCCATGCCTCCACGGGAAAGGACCCGTTTGAGATTATTTATGGCAGAGTGGTATTGCCACCCATCCTTCGTACAAAGAATGAGATTTTTGCAACTGATGAATATGTTCATGACTTGGATGTAGCCTTTGCTCAGGTACGGACAGCCATTGCAAGATCACAAGATAAGCATAAAATGGCTGCTGACAAGCATAAAAGAAACATGCAAGTCAAAGAAGGTGATTGGGTTTTGCTGAAATTTGAGAAAGCTAGGCTTCGGAAGAGGCCAGGACGAGAAGGATCATATCCTAAGCTTTCTCCTCGCTATTATGGACCCTTCAAGGTGATTCAAAGGATCAATGAAGTGTCATACAGGCTTGCTTTACCTAGTCATTGGAAGATTCACAATGCATTTCATGTGAGTCTTTTTCGGAAATATGTCGGGCCAGATCCTGACGAGCCTGTCATCACAGAAGATCCGCCAGAGATTGATGAGCTTGAGGAGATCCTCCAAACAGAACAGATTGTCTTTCACAAGGAGCGAAAGCTACCTGCAGGAAAGCTTTCCAGGAGATACCTTGTGAAGTTCAAAAATTATTTGCCCATTGATGCAAAGTGGGTAAATGAGGATTATTTTATTGATTACCCACAGTTATTGCAGGCATATCTTAAGGCTTTTCAGTTGAGGACAACTCTTTAGAAGCCCAAGGGGATGTCACCAATTGGCCGACCATTTGGTCCATCTCCACATTTGTGTCTTGTTCACTTGAGGCCAGGCCAATGTCTCATGTGAAGGGGCCAGTATTTTTGCATAACATGGACAGGAGCCAGACTGGTGCCACCCGTGTGTTAACAGAACGGTGTCGTATGGATGGGAGCCAGATTGGTGCCACCCGTGTATGATTGTCACGCCATGGAAGAGCCAATATTTGTGTCGTGTCTTGCCTATGGGACTGTCACTCCATAGGGAGGCGCGTGCCTGGATCTGTGTCTTACCTATGGGACTGTCACTCCATAGGAAGACCGAGATTTATGTTTTTCTATCATGCCATCATTGTGCTCGACAGATGTTTTATACTTGTTCCATGAACGGGAGATATGCCCATGAGATACTATTTGTACATGCATTCATGTTTTGCATGTTTAGAACTATTTTCGCATGACTTGTATTCTTGTGTTTGCTTGTTTGACGTGCCACTTACTGAGCGGGGACGCTGCCAGTGAGTCGTGAAGTTTACTCTGTCTTCTGACGAGTTTTGTTGCGTGTGAGCAGGTGGTAAGTGTATTGCACTTGTTTGTTTAATAGCTTTCTTTCTAACCTTTATTTTTATAAGGTTGTAAGTTCACATTCATTAAAAGAGTGGGCACCCTCCCAATATTTAATGATGTCCTTGGTAGGGTGGGCACCCACGTTTAATCATTAAGGGTAAAAGGAACACTTTATGTGTGGGGATGGGTGCATGGCCACCTACCCACACCCCACCTCGGAACTAACCGCCTCCATGCAAACTAGAGGGGCCGGCCAACTGTGTTCGTGTGCTCTCTCTCCAACACCTACAAAAGAGCGACCACCTCACCTGCTTGGAGAACACAACAGGCGATCATCTCTTCTCCGTTTGCTCTCAGGTGGCTGCACCTCCACTCTGCAGGGTGCTACGCCTCCATTCTGCAGGCAGCTGCGCTTCCTTTCCACATGCGGCCATAGGCGGCTGCGCCTCTCCTCTCCAGACGGTTGCACTCTCTACACACAGGCCGCTGCGTGGGGCTGCACTGCCCTTCCACACGCTGTACGGGTGGCTGCGCTTCCTCTCCATCAGGCAGCTGTGCTCTCCACAGCAGACTGCGCTCTGCACAGCAAGCGGCTGTGCTCTCCACAACAGACTGCACTCTGCACAGTAGGCGGCTGTGCTTTTCACAACAGGCTGCGCTCCTCCCCTCCATAGGCGGCTGCACTCCTCTCCATAGGCGGCTGCTCCCTCTACCCTGCAGGCGGCTGCGCCTCCTTCAGGCGACTGTGCATGCCTTCCACAGGCGGCTACAGGTGGCTGCGCTCCCTTTGCAGGCAGCTACTGGTGGCTGCGTTCCTCCCCTTGCAGGCAGCTGCGCCCTCTTCCTCTAGACGGCTGCGCTCTCCTCTACAAGTGGCTCTGCAGGCGGCTGCGCCCTCTTCCACAGGCGGCTGCGCCTCCAGACCTCCACAGGTGGCTACGCCCAGGCTCCTCCCCATTCAACAGGCGGCTGTGCTCAGATCTCCAGATGGCTGCACTTAGATGCCTCGGGTATTTGTCTTCCACTAGCGAGCTACAAGTAAGTGGATTGAGATTTAAGTAAAGGATTTTGAAGTAAATCTAATAAGGGATACTCTCTACCGCTAACACCCGTTCGGTGCCGGGTAGTCCAAGCTTCTGGAGAACCACGGTCCATGGGTGCCGAGAACGTGAGAGCCAGGCATTAGTACGGGAGCACCTGTTTGTGCGTGGTCCTGGAACACCAGTGGGGCGCTCTCCGCGGATTCCAGTGAAGGCACAGGACCGTAAAGACTTGACCAGTCAAGTGGGTTGCTCTCCTTCGAACGTCTACTTCGAGTCTCTTGTTTGGTACTGTATTCATCTCAGTTGTACATGGACATCATCTGGTTCTTTGAACCCATGGAGCATTGTATCTTTAAGCTCCCAATTATATATCATATATTGAGGGGGGGGGGGGGGGGGGGTCGGCCCGTTCCGGCCCCAGTGATGGTGTCCATTGATCAACATTTCATTTCATTTCAGTTTTCAATTGTTATTAAGTTGTCCATTCAATTTGTGATATTTAAGTTGTGCTATTACGCGTGTGGGTGTCCAACGGAGTCTTTTCCCACTTGACGGGATCGGTTTCAATCACCCGACCGGCCATGATGCCCAACCACTGCCTTCTTCCCAACCAACCAACACACAACTGGCCTGTCCTGTTCAGCCTCTGGCTGCCCACCCTTCTGGCACCCAGCCTGTCAAGTGCCCAGGGCAGTTTTTCTTTGGCGGGGGCTCCACTAGCCTCCAGTGAGTCATATTTTGGTATGCTTCAAAAACAAGTTGGATGACATCTCCTAGACTTTCTGTGGGTACCCAACATCAATATGCCTTCATCTTCAACCTGTGGAAACCCCACAATGAAGAGCAGAGTAATGCACACACCTTATGTCACTTGTCCAGCAAAGAGCCATGTCTACCCAGCGATATTTTGTGGCAGCATTGCTTATGCATTGGTCTGCGTGGATATTCCCCTGTGCATTTCTGGCCTCCATTTCCACCCGTCTGAGGTTCTTATTGGATACTTGATAAATCTTCAACTTTTCTTCAAACTACCAGATTGCTTTCAGCAATAAGCTCACACCTTATATAGGAAAACACATGATCCAACTCACTTTCATGCCTGTCCCTGCATCATTCAGACATCAAGACTTGAAATAAAAGGGAACAATGACTACTGCACTTTCTTCTTTTTTCATCATTGGAAATATCTCACGACACCCTCATCATTTCGAATGAACAGTCTTCTAGCTTTGCATAAAGGCTTTTGCATTGGGGATGACTTTAATTCCCATCTAGAAAGGAATGCACAGTTCTACTGGTGTTGGTCCAACAAATATCTCCTGCTTTCGTCCATGCTTGCTTTTCCACTCTCATTGCCTCAACCTTGTCTGCGTCCCCCTGCATGGAAGCATCTGCATAGATGTTAAACATACAAACATAAGTGGCAGCCTCCTTTTCATCGAGTCGCACTGCATGTTCAAAGGCAACTCTTCCAAGCTCCACATTACCCCACTTTCGACAAGCTCCCAACACAGAAAGCCACAGCCCAATGCCAGGATGGAACGGCATCCTCTTGATCATTGCTACTGCCTTGTCTATATGGCCTGCACGGCCAAGGAGATCGACCATGCAAGTGTAGTGCTCAGGAGTTGGGATCAAACCATATTTGTTGCTAATGAACTCAAAGTACATCTGGCCCTTCTCCACTAGACCCGCATGACTGCATACATTAAGAACATTGATGAACGTAACAAAATTTGGCTTTATACCTTCTTCTATCATTCTGTCAAAGATATGGAAAACACCCTCACTCTCTCCAAGCTGGGCATATCCTGTGATTAGTGCAGTCCATGAGACCACAGTTCGACCTGGAAGCGTGTCAAACACTTCCTTTGCTTCTGCAAGCGAGCCACATTTAGCATACATATCAACCAAGGTGTTGCCAACAAGAAGCTCTCTTTCTAACCCTTTTCTAACAATCTCAGCATGTATTTCTTGTCCCTTGACTGCGGCTCCTATGCTGCCACAACCTTTCAAGCTGCAAACAAATGTAACAGCACCCGGAGAGACACCCTCATGTCGCATCTGTTCAAAACACTTAAGTGCTTCCTCACCACGTCCATGTTCTGCATATCCTGTGATAAGTGCAGTCCATATGACCATATTGCGAACTGGAAGCTTATCAAACACCTTTTGTGCTTCTGCAAGCAAGCCACATTTAGCATACATATCCACCAAGGTGCTGCCAACAAAGAAGTCTCTCTCCAACCCTCTTCTTGCAGTCTCGGCATGTATTTCTCCGCCCTTGTCTGTGGCTTTAATGCTGCCACAAGCTTTCAAACAGCAAACAAATGTGCCAGCATCTGGAGAGGCACCCTTGTGTTGCATCTGTTCAAAACAGTCGAGCGCTTCCTCACCATGCCCGTGCTCCACATATCCTCCAATTAAAGCAGTCCAGGAGACCACATCTTGAACTTGAAGCTTGTCAAACACTTCTTGTGCTTCTGCAAGCAAGCCGCATTTAGCATACATATCAACCAGCGTGCTGCCAACAACGAGGTATCTTTCCAGCCCTTTTTTGGCAATCCCAGAGTGCATTTCTTGGCCTTTTTCTGTAGCTCCTATGCTGCCACAGGCTTTCAAGCCACAGACAAATGTGACTGCATCCACAGAGACCCCCTCCTGTTGCATCTGTTCAAAACAGCAGAGTGCCTCCTCGCCATGCCCGCTTTCCGCATATCCTGCAATTAGTGCAGTCCATGAGACAACATTTCGAATCGGGAGATTGTCAAACACTTCCTGTGCTTTTGCAAGGGAATCACATTTGGCATACATGTCGACCAAGGTGCTGCCAACGAAAATATCGCTTTCCAGCAACCCTTCCCTGGCAACCTCAGCATGTATTTTGCAGCCTCTTTCCAGATCTTTCAGCTTAGCGCAAGCCTTCAGTAAGGCCACAAAAGTGGACGTGGTAGGATGTAGAGAGCCATGCTTCTGCATTTTCTGATACAGGGTGAGAGCATGCTGCGGCTCCCCGTGGCTAAGATAACCTGTGATGAGAGAGTTCAATGAACACTCATCGTGATACGCCAGCCGATCAAAGACCTGCTGGGCATTGCAAATGCTTCCAACTTCCACCAACAAAGAGACGAGGCGATTCCCAAGTGATGTATGTGCTTCAAGCCCACTTTTACTTATGTGTGCATGCAGGCACTGCACGTGTGCTAGGTTTTTCTCCTTTCTACACTTGTGTAAGATGCAAGAGAAGTCTTCTACAGAAGGCAAGGGGGGCATACCTTCCTCCAAAGAAGAGAGGGCCTCCTCTAAGCTCAACATCTCCCAATTGTGGTTCACTTCTTCTGGTGCCTTCATGGCACAAGGCTCTGGTTGAACCCAGCTTGGATTGTGGAGTCTATGCCGGAAATTGGAGGCCCTTGAGTTTGTCTGTGACACGCCAAGGGGCATCAGAGCCCCACTGTTGTCGGCCGAGGGCAGCCCCAAACCTAATTTAGAGCTTTCATTCTCTGCAAATAGTACATGGACTTACTTTGCATTTCGGCTCTCCGACAGTCGAAGAGTACTCCTTCCATACGAGGCTCTCGGTGCGGTCTGCGTAGTGAGAAGCCATCGCCGCTACATTGTTTTTATTTTTTTTAATAATTTAAAAAAAGTGAGAAATGGGTACTGAAATTAGATGCCATAAAATTTTAATTGGAACCAAGTCATGCTCTTTCACACCTCTAAGGACATAAGTTCAGGGTTGTGGTGGCCATTGCCTAGTGGCCACTTGCAAACTGGGCGATCAGTCCCATGATTGTGAACCAAGTTGCAAAGTCCAAACTAAGGACATAGGCCATGCTTATAGTCGAGTTGGAACTTGGCAACCATCGCCAGATAAAAGCCAAAGTTTCAAGCTTTTAAGAACGTCAGGAGACTCAGAACTTAGAAGCCCACTTTAGCTTTGCAGTGCTTCTTTTTTTCATTGGTCATTCTCTCAACCTTTGATTCTTTGCCTGATTGAGAAGATTCTCTCCATTTTCCACTTCTGCAGTGCCTTCTCTCGAGGGTTTAAATAGCTGTATGTAGACATTAAATAAGAAACAATAGAAATTTATTAAAAATGAAAATCCAAGGAGTCGTGTTCTTGGGAGTGAAAAAACAATTGTAATGACCATGGAAATCAAAACAAAAAAACGGTTGCTAGGCTATTTGTCTTTACGATTTCAACACAAAAAATCTCTGGGGAGCCAGCTCAACAAAAAATCTCTGAGGAGCTAGCTCAAAATTGGTTCACCTAATTGCCCTCGTGGTTGAAACATGAACCGTAATTGCTAAGTAACCACCCATCCATCCCTTGGATGTCCGAAACAATGGAAGGTTGTTGAATCATTAATCAATGGATCAAGCAAGCTACACCACATAGGACCTTGAATAAAGACCTTAGGATAAAGTTAAGAATTATGATCCTTGTAATAGAACACGAGCTAGTGTAATGCTCTACCCTTACTCCAGATCGCATCCTTCCGTGTAGATTGTATAGACTGCTTAGGAATTTTGTACCCCTAGACATGATAGTTATTCCTAGGATGGATGTAGACTTTGTGCGAGCGAATTGAGTCTATAACCGACTTCATGTTGTATATAAATAATCTTGATATAGTGTTTTTTACTGCAAAAATTAGCTTCATTTTATCTTCTATCTTGTTTTCAAATTATCTTGTCAAGTTAAATTAAGTTAATGATAATGGCACAACAGATGACCTAACCATACATGTCTGGTATATCGAGATTGTCCCAAGAAGATGATATGATAGCACGTGTTTGAACATCTTTTATCTTCATGTAATTAATGTGGAAGGATCATTTGATGCATCATTTTAAAGAGCTCTTCTTCCTAACATAGCATGAATAGAGCTAATAGTGGTGTGTTGTTAATGACTCCTACTTTAGCACCATTTATTCTTGTTTTCCATTAGGTAGGAATGCTCAAAGTGAATATCTATGTAGCTATGATTCGCTCTACAGATTTGGAATAATAAACAGGCTCTAGTTATATACGTTTGTGCCTAGATACCTTGTAACTCATAAACGATTTTTTAGAGCTATTAGCTTCTTTATCCCCAAAACTCAGATACTTACTTCTCCTAATCTTAATAATCACAACCGGCATTTTACGACCCATCATGCAAGAAACAGAGTACTAAACCTAAGATTATATATGAGGAAACAAAAGATAGTGTTGAAAAAAAAAAGATTGATATATAAATAAAGTTTGTTCGTTTATTGAGTAGTGTCTTTAAATTCAGAATATTAAATGTATAGCTGTGTGATGCAGTAATGGCGCAACATCAATTGATCATTTATTGTGAGTATCAAGCTGTTAGCGTTGCTTTTTCCAGTATACGTCAAATGATAAAGTAAGGATGGCTACACATTATCTCGAGTTTAGAGATTATTACTTTGGATAACCTTACTAGGAACTCCTTATGTGGCCTCGTTGGATTGATGTACAGGAAAAGTTCATCATCAAGATTAGCTTAGATTTTCTCCCATTTTATGCTTCCAACTTGAGTTTAGCCAAGAAACTCGATTTAGTTAAAGACAATAGGAGTACAGGACGAACTCAGTACTCCCTAGATGAATATTTATCTATATTAAATCATATGAGTTTGTTTCTTCCCTACCAAAAATTTATAATTATGGGACAGTATCAAAATTTTCGCTTGTTTGGAAACAGGGATTAGATTTCCCTATTACAATGTAGTAAATGCTTTTGAGTAAATAAAGAGATCTTTTGCCTTTACTAAAGTTGCATGTCTCAAAGCTTTAAATGCATGATTATCTTTTTTTAGAATAGTCACCACCGCGAGCAGTGTGGGTAAATCTTCCAATTAGTGGAAGAGCTTGACAACGGCATTCGTGAACCCTTGCACAAATCTCAACCAGAACCATGAGTTCATAGTGATGCCCTTTTGCATTGACCAATGCCCTAGCCACATTCAATCGGCTAATGCAATAATTTTTCAGAGAGAGTAGTTGGATGACTATGTGCTGGTATTCCTGGTGTACTCTAAAAATGATGCACACCATGAGAAACATGTAAGCAAGGTGTTGGAGATTCTAAGGAAACACAAGGTCTTTGCTAAAAAGAGTAAGAGCACGCCCTTTACTGATCGTATTGAATACCTAGGCATTATAATATCTAAGGATGGGATTTCAGCAGATCCAACTAAGGTACAAGTAGTAATAGACTAGTTGGAACCTAAGAGAGTAAAAGAAGTTAGGGGATTTCTAAGGGCTAACACGATGGTATAAGATTTTCATGTCTAGGGCTAACAGGGTGGTACATGATTTTCATATCTTGATATGCCAAAATAGCCACACCCCTAAATTCCCGTCTGACAAAGAATGTACCTTTCCAGTGGACTCCCATGAGCTTAAGATGGGATTGCTAAGCTTACCAATCCCATCTTAATGCTACTTGATTTTAGCAAACTGTTTTAAGTCATAACAGATGCTAGTGGATTTGCTATTGGAGGAGTTCTCAAGAAAGATGGAAGGCTAGTAGCTATGAGTCTTAGAAGCTCATACCTCCTTAGAGAAATTATGCATTCCATGAAGTTACTGCCTTACAGTTATGGAGACACTATCTTCTAGGATAAAAGTTCACATTGGTCATTGACCATAAGAGCCTAAAGTGGATAAAATTTCATGTTAGTCACTGACCATATGAGCCTAAAGTGGATATTTACTCAAGGTGATCTTGGCATGTGTCAGAGTAGATGGATGTAGACTCTCCAAGAATTTGACTTTGAAATTAAGTATAGGCCAAGGAAGGAAAATGTTGTTACAGATGCCCTCAATAGAAAAGATTCTTTAATAGCAGTAAGTATAATTTCAAACCCATTATTGGAGGATCTTTGTGTAAGTGACAAGTTCTTTTCACTAATTATATAACTACGTTTACAAGAG
Source organism: Cibotium barometz (assembly GCF_041138505.1). Taxonomy (NCBI): domain Eukaryota; kingdom Viridiplantae; phylum Streptophyta; class Polypodiopsida; order Cyatheales; family Cibotiaceae; genus Cibotium; species Cibotium barometz. Next base: position 41,672,266 of record NC_141075.1, read on the forward strand.
AAGAAGTCTCCTCAAGAATTAAATAAGGTATAGGGATTCAAATTGGAGGATGGATATTTATATTTCAATGACTACTTGTGTATTCCCAATGATGATGACTTAAAGAAAATTAACTTGTGTATTTATATTTCAAAGATCGCTTGTGTATTCTCATGGATGATGACTTAAAGAAAAAAAATTAATTGAAGCACATAGCATTACAATAGCAAGACGTCCTAGAGAAATAAAGACTTATACGGCAGTAAAGAAGACTTTCTTCTAGACAATACTAAAGAAAGACGTAATTCGGTATATCATGAAGTGCTTGGTGCACCAAAAGATTAAGGATGAAAGAGTTAAAATGCCAGGAAAGTAAAATGGGAATGCATTAGTATATGGACTTTACTACAGGATTACCTTTCACAGCAGCTAATGCAGGGAATGATTTCATATTGGTGGTTATGGACCGGTTACCTAAGGTCACTCATTTAATCCTAGGCAAGAAGACCCATACAACCTTGGAGATTGCCAATATCTTCTTTCAGATTACATGGCTTGCATAGGAGGATTGTTGAGTGATTGTGATGCAAAATTCACTTCTCAATTTTGGACAGCCTTCTTTGAAGTAGTTGGTAGATCCCTCGATCTCAGCACTACCTACTACCATCTAGAGACTAATGAACAAAAGAACGGGTGAACCAAGTTATTAATGACATCCTAAGAGCCTATTGTAGTAGCCAATGCTTCTTAACATCATAGCATTAGGATGTCCCTTTCAAAGCTCTTTATGGATATAACTACCTTACACCCCTAAATTGGTCCAACCCTATGATTAAGGTTGAAGTTTCCAAACAGATGCTTGATAAGATGGATTTTTACATGCAGTTCATTCGTAAGGATATTAAAAAGATACCTAGGATAGAAAGAAGCAATATGCTAACCCAAAGAGATCCAATCGTGTGTTTGAAGAAGGGGATATTATTTTCCTGAGGGTTCGACCCAAGCAAAGCTTTATCCCCCTGGAAAATACAAGAAATTATCACCAAGATATTGTGGACCCTATGTGGTTACTCAAAAAATAGGAGAAAAAGCTTACAAACTTCTTCTACCTCCTCACCTTCAAGTCCACAATGTATTTCATGTCAGCTTACTTATATTCCTTGATCCTGATCATGTCAGCTTACTTATATTCCTTGATCCTGATCACGTCCTCAAGACGACGAGCATATTATCTTACCTACCCAAGGACAGTTGAGACTTGAAACTGAGACTATTTTTTGATATTGCAAAATCGAACCCACTACAATGAGGTTGCTTCCAGTGACGTTACAAAAGTCCCAAAAAACTACAGGAAATGTGAAATTCCATGCATTCAATGGTCTAGATTAGGGTAGGTTCTCATACGAGACAAGGCATTGTAGAGCTCCAAATCCGATAGGATAGGTTGGTGGATAAACATATTCTCCTTCTGGCTCAAGCCAAGAACACACAAATACATGAAGTACCAGTGCTTGCATGCAAGATACGGCTTCAATGGTCTAGATTAGGGTAGGTTCTCATACGAGACAAGGCATTGTAGAGCTCCAAATCCGATAGGATAGGTTGGTGGATAAACATATTCTCCTTCTGGCTCAAGCCAAGAACACACAAATACATGAAGTACCAGTGCTTGCATGCAAGATACGGCTTCTTCTTAGATTATCTACCTGCAAAATCTGCACACGTACAACACATCTCATCTTTCACATGCACATCATATTTTCCAACATGTGCATCATCCTCGTGTGATTCCATCTTGAAAAATGCATGCTTGTGCTCCAACCTCCGCACGTCTTCTACCATCGTAGATTTTATTTTCAAAGCAACCTTTTTCTTTTTACCACTTCCTCTGATATCGATGTGCAATACTTCACTCTTATGTCATTTTGCATGCCTAAGCTACCTGCCTCTGTGTTAGTAGTGGACCCATATGGGGTTGTTTGGAACTTGTTACTGTTGTAAAGGATCTTGTAGCCCCACCACTACTAGATGGAGTGGGAATAACACCTTCTACATTCTTGCTCTCCACTTGGTATCCACCTTCCCATAATGAATATACCTCTTCATTTGTGAGGTTAGTTCTCATAGCAACTAGCCATACCTTGGGTGGTGGATTGGGCTTTGGGTCTATGTTGGTGTTCACAATATAGCAATGAAGCACATGATCAAGGAAAAACCACGTCCATTGTCTAATGAGACCATTAGGGTGCTTGGGATAGCCTTTGAAGGATGGTGCAGGCACACCCTTTATAGATCTAGCTAAGTGTTTCTCACACCTCTTACCACCATGAGGCGTTCTGCGCTGCATGTCACCTTGTTGCCAATGCATGTCCTTTCGGATTGCCCACATTGCTTCATTCACCTTCTTGCGCTCAATCACACTGAACTCTGTGACTTTCACTATTCTTTCATGAGTACTGGTTGTATTATGCTCCTTAAAAATGATCTTCCATGGCCTCCCCATATATTTGTGGTCCCGTACATGCATGTTATACTTTGGACGATGCGTGACCTCATCATCAATTTCAATCACCACAGCGGTGGGCTGCTCTCTTGTGACATGCACTTTCTTTGTTCAGGTGAGGGGGATAGGCGCCTTATACATGGGTGTTCCTTCAGTTGCATGATTAACTATTTGTACCACTTGGGCTGGGCTTGTAGACATCCGTTCTTTTAGTTTCTCTAAGCTTGGTCCTCATCCTATGTGCTTGCCTCGAGAGTAAGAGATTGCCTTAGTGCATTGCAAAATTACATTTGCCATATCGGTAGTACATGCATCATAAAGAGAAATATTACATCTATATCCTTCCCCTGCAAGCCAACTCCCATGCTTGCTTTTTGCTAGGTTTATTCTTGGGGTATTTGGACCATCATTACTTGTCTCTATTATTGTCATTGACTGAACCCCAATGTGCTATGCGCACCTCCCAACCACTAGCTCAACCAAGAGTCCATTACTAAAATATTCATATCCATCACGTGACCATTATGCCACGATTGACATATCAATCGAGCCTCTACTAATGCAGCTTCATTGGTAGGAGCCATGTGGCACTTCTCGCACATTGCGTTGTGCTCACCTTGAGATGTGGGGTGCACACATACTTTGTTCTGTGGGCAAGACCTCTCCCTGTCTGTCACATCGGGACGTTATTTTTCCCACCATTGAACACATGTCGAACTGCATTCTACTTAGCCTTTCACAACCATGGTTTGCCATTACCGGGAACTTGCTTCCATGGAAAAAGTCATAACTGCATTTTCGTTTCAGCTTCAAGAGTGCATCCAAGCCAAAGCTCTCCTTAGAAGGCCCATGTCGGGCTGCAATTACAAACCTCCAAAACCTAATAATAAAATTGTTCAGGTTTCACACTTCACTTATCTAGATTTTTATAACTCATTTACAAAAACATAACTGTCCAACCAATTTAATTTACCAGCTGTCTTCCACCAATGATCCCATCTCCTCTGTAATGTTGATGAACTCTTGTTCCCTAATGAAATGTGAGGAAACACCTTC